>NC_056748.1:479875836-480007171 GCF_019279795.1 Protopterus annectens
TCACCCAAGACCCAGGAAAAGAAATGAAGAAAACAGTTTTCCTCAGAAAAGACTGCCTGACAGAAGCTTCATTAAGAATCAGCTAATCCAACATAGAACTAGCTACGCTTGGAGTAGGCCATGACTTGAGTGGCAAAAGAGCTTAACAGTTAGATGGCAGGGCCGAATGCTGATCAAAAACACTTTCCGTGGAATAGCCTCCCTAAAACAGGATGCAACTTGCATAAACCATAAATCAAGTATCTGAACAAAAATATCGTAACATTTTTGATATGTTGTCGGACTTTCCCCTGTAAACAAAAGCAATCAATAAATAAAATAATAATGGCTAAAAGTGAAACATTAAATGGATGATGTTGCTGTACAAATGAAGTGTGTGCACACCAATGTGCACAAACATATAGCTCGCATACCTACCTTATCTTTCTCAGTGGCTCTTATGTCTTCCTTCCTGCAGACAAAATTGAAATATTAATAAAGTAGCATAGTGGATTTTCAAAACTTTAAATAAACTAGTGCTTAGGTATAAAAAACGGCAAGTCATATACTTCTAGCTACGACTTAGAGTAAAGAACTCATGGAGTCTGCAAACACATCTGCACTGTCTGTGTAGTTTAATGAACATCCTCACACATCCAAATGTTATATGGTATTAGAAGTGAATATTTATATTTGTTTTTTAAGAATTTATATAGTTAGAACTGCAGCAGTAGAAAAAATGGTTGTGATGTTAACAGAAAGAATTCACTAGCTGTAAGGTAATTTAGCACGTAGCTAGAAGCTTTGGATAGAGACATTTAATTTGCTCCTTAATAAAAGCAAAAAGCATGAAGATACAGATTCTGCCAAATTTCTGCATGTCATTGAGGAAGAAGCCTTGTAGCAATAAGAGAAATATTCAGAAATGATTGTGAACCCAGAGAGAAAGTACAGTTGTGTAATAACTTATCATAACAGTAGATGTCCTACTGATCACTGTTCCTCCTAACATATGGGTTGTCACCACTGATGTCCAGCCAGGGTACCCAAGCTTTACCTACCCAATATAGCATGTCCAATGCATGACCTCAGCTTTAATGTTGTGGGGCATACAGATGGAAGTACAAGCATGGCTCCTCAGACTGTCTTCAAGCCAGCAGCCTGATTACTACAGAAAGAGGGAGACTGGTCAGCGGGAAGGGTGAAACTCAAACAGGTAAGAAAAATCTCCGGTTCCTATGTAACTGAGCAGAGGTTAAAGCAAGGAAGGAGGAGGAGAAGTAAAGGAAAGCTGAAGTAAGGTAGTGAAGAAGGGATGGACGGGGGGATGGAACCCTGCAGTAGTGCTCATGACATTATGTTAAGTTCTTACACAACTACACTATGTCCTGACTGAAATCACTGTTGCAGTATTCCTGACATATGGGTGATTCCCCAGAACTGCAAGAGGGAGGGAGAGAGGGTGGCTGACTACTGAGAGTTGTTGTCCAGCAGTCTGGACAGGACTGAGCTAGCAAATGCTGTCCTGGAACTGGAGAAAGCATCAGTTTTGTACTCTTTGATAAAGTTGTGGATAAAGGACCATCTGGCAGCCTCCAAGAAAGACCTGGAGTTTACTCCTTTCTGAAAAGCCCCTGAGAAAGCCACTGTCCTAGTGGAATGTGCTTTTTGGCAGGAAGGCAAGGTCTTACCACAGTGCAAGTAGCAGAAAGAAATAGCCTTAGAAAGCCAAGATGAAGTAGCTTCTTTGGAAAGTAGCCTGGTCCAACTTAGGGCTCATAAATAATGCAAACAGCTGGTTAGTCATTCTCACGGATTTAGTTTTGTCCAGATAAAATCTGAGTAGCCTGTGAATGTCCAGGGAATGTACCATCCTTTGCTACCTGTTTTGTGGATTTGAATAAAAGTAGGTAGGTGAATAGCATCACTGAGGGACACTGGCATGCAGGATGGATTAGACCTGAAAGTCACCCTGCCCTTGTGAAAATTAAGAAAAGGGGAATGTTCTTGACAGCTTGTAACTCAAACTCTCCTAGCAGAGGTGAGAGCCAAGAGAAGGATGGTTTTTCCAAGTACACAACTTTAGAGAAGTGGAATATGCTGGTTCAAAAGGAGGCGTTGTAAGCTTTTCATGCAGAAAATTAAGATCACAAGGAGGAAATATGGGTTTCTTTGGGCTGTTAATATGCAGGACCCCTTGAGGAAAATTTGACCTCTGCCCTGGCCATAAGTAGAGGGTTAAGAGGGAGGCAGGCACTGATAGCTGACAGGTAAGCTTTTACAGAAGAGTAGGCCATATTTAATCAAAGTAGTTTGCACAGATATTGCAGTGCAGCAAACACTTGTGATAAGTATGGGTCCTGACTATGTTTACAGCACGAATAGGAAAACCTTTTCCATTTAGGTGTGTAAGATTTTCTAGCAGCGAGTCTCCTGTCTTTTTGTAGGACTTTAACAACCTCTTCAGAGATGAGAGAATTTTAATTCCTTGAAGACACATCATTCACAGGGTCAAACTGAGAGATGGAAGATTTGGGTGGATCAGCAATCCTTTTTACAGAGTTATCAGGTCTGGTTGAAAAGGTATTTTCTTGTAATTTGCCCTTTTCACATGAAACAGCAGAAAGCAACGCTGCCTCGGCCAAAAAGGTGCCAGCAAAAGGAATTTGGGTACTTCCTTTTGTGCTTTGAGAAGGCAGAGGAAAAGAATAGAGAAACTTCCTTGTCCACTGGGAGGAAATGGCATCTGTATGCAAGGCTGTGGGACAAGGGTCCTTGCTTCAGAACTGGGGGAGTGGATTATTGGTTGGTGATGCAAAAAGGTCTATCTGGAGAGTACCCTACTGAAAGGTATTCATATGGGTCCTCCAAAGAGTGGACAAAGGAGTCTGCTAGCATATTGTCCCGAGAAGGAAAGTCTGTAGCTGTGAGCGTGATGTCCATCTGGGTGGCCAAGTTCCATGCCTCCTGTGCTCACCTCATTTTCTTCAGACTGATATGTTCCTTCAGCAGCTGAGGTTGCCATTAGCTCTGTACTCTGTTATCCTGTCCATACCACCCATATGTCATCAGAGACATCTGTGTGAACCTGTTGAAGAGGAGGAGGAGGCAGTGTGAATGGCAGTCCTGGGTTGAGAATGAGGTGTCCCTTCCACCAAAGCTGCGCCATTCTGAAACGAAGGAGGAGGGGAAATAAGGTGTCCAAGAGGTGACAGTGCTGCCACCACACATTTTAGGCATCACTGGATCCCCTTCTGAAGGAGTCTAGCCAGACAGAACATAGGGATGGCGGCTGCCATGAACCCCAAAAGTCTTAGCATCTGCCTTGCTGAGTAATGGGTTGCACAGGAGAGGAGAGATTTTGGAAAAAATTGGCCAGACTGTGAGCTTTCTCCTGAAGGAAGAATGCATGCATTTTCTCTCTCCAGTCTGCAGCCCACAGAAACCAGGTCCTGTGTAGGGGCCATGTGGACTTTTTTGGAATTTATTGTGAAACCCAGACATGTCGGGAGTTGGAGGGTGAAGTGTAGATACTGATAAATTAATTTCTGGAGAGAGAGCCTAGATCAGTAGGTCATTCAGGTAGGGGGGAAAATTGGATTCCATGAGTGTGAAAAAAAGCTACTACTGGAGCTACACACTTTGGGAACCATCTTGAAGCTGTGGAATACAAAGGCAGAGCAGTAAATTGAAAATGGGAGGAACCAGAGGAATCACCTGCAAGAAGGATGAAAGGGTATGGGGACGTAGGTGTCCTTCAAATCTAGTGACATAAAAGCTTGGGGGAGGATAAAAGGCAGAAGTGTGTGAAGAGAGAGCATTTTAACAGATGGTACCTTCACTTAAGTGTTTAGGAGACACAGGTCTAGGATAGGTCTTCACTACCCTTCTTTCCTTAGCATTAGAAAAATTCCTGGAGTAAAATAATTTTCCTCTGAAGTCCTTTGGAACTTGCTTGATGGTACCCTGACTCAAGAGGTATTGAATAAGGAGGGCAAGAAAGGACCTTCTCATACCTCATAAGTACATTTACCTTAAAGCTTGTTCTTTCAATATACACTTTATGTTTACAACATTATGAAAACCTAGTTTCAGTCCACTCTCAATATATTAATCCATTTGTATTCCATTCTCTTAGTTTTATTTTGTATGCCCCATCCCCAGCATGCATTAAGATCTACAGCCTTGGGTGCTATAATAGTGTCTCCGGCCGACATGGAGATCCTCCAGAAGGGCCTAAATGAGACTGATGCATGGTATCAAAGCCATGGTCTCAAGCTAAATGCAAAAAAATGTGCAGTAATCCCCTTTGGAAAAGACAGAGTACCCGCAAACTACAACATAGGAGGTAATCCCCTGAAATCTGAAGAAGAAATAAGGGATCTAGGGACCCAAGTAGATAGTCAGCTTTCCTTTGATAACCATGTTGCCAAAGTGGTTAGAAAATCCTTCTATGTGACCCATCTGATCACAAAAATGTTCGCATCAAGATCCAAGAATGTAATGGTGCCCCTTTACTCTTCCCTCATCAGACCCATTATTGAGTACAATGCACCAATTGGAATGTACCTGGCTAGACATGTCCAGCAGCTGGAGAGACCACAGAGGTACCTAACCAAGAGGATTACTGGCCTCAAACAGTTGCCCTATGCAGCACGATTGAAAAAGCTAAGACTGTTCTCTGTTGCATACCGCTTTCTCAGAGGCGATCTCTGTCTAACGTACAGAGCCATGTCCAACCCAGAATTGTTGAACATGCTCCATCTTAGCAAAACTAAATCTACTCGAGCTACACGCTCTAGGGATATAAACCTCAACACAAAACACAACAATGAATAGAACATGTTGGAGGGATAGATTCCCTTCGCAGAGACTTCCCTTACTATGGAACAGGGTCCCGATCTACATAAGACAGAGCCCCTCACTATCACTCTTCAAGAGGAACCTTGATTAGTGGATGGGTAACAAAGTTCACACCGGGGATCACACCAACAGCACTATTAGATAGGGGCCAAGGGTACTAGCTGCTAGTACAAGGGTCTAGGGAACTACTAAAGGGGCGGTGAATACCGCACAATGTGGCTGGGCTAATATATGCCTTCGGGCAGATAGCCCAGTACCAACCTATGAACCTATAAGACTAAACACTTAAACCCATGACTTGGACTCCTTGCATTATATGTTTGCATAAAGCACTCTGTTCAATATTTCTTCTAATATTAGATAAATGTGAGAAAATCCTATTTTTTTACCGTACAATTAGACTTACCAACATAAAACAACTCGATTCTATTCATGTGGCTAGATATACTAAATCTGTGTTCTCACAGACTTAACTTTTCAAAGTTAAAGGCTGTGTAAAAGTCACACTATTATTTATATATTTACAAAATACACAAGTGTTTCTGAGTCCTAGTTTGTAAGCAACTGACAGTCTGCAACGCCTCCTCCACAGACATCTTGCTGGTCAGTTTTTGCTCTCTACTTCCTAACAGACACTGACATTTACTCAAACTATTTCTTTCCCATATTTTCTTCACTTCTTCTAGACTTGCTACTCCCATTGTTTATGTCCTCCTGCCTTTTTTAAATGTAACTGCAGGACTTCAAATAAGTCACCCTTGGTCTCCCTTCCTTTCTTATTTCTCCTTGTCTGAGACAGTTACTAAACCACTTTCAGCTTTGAGCTAGTAGCTGTGCACAGTCACCATTGACTCTGTGCACTCAACGGTCTTTAGTGGGTTTTTATTTTTCTACTGAGCTGTCCCTGCAATTGATATGTATATAACAGTGAAGCCTGCAGTTTGAACACCAGTGTGTGGGCTATATTTTTATGTATTTTATTTTTCTATTGAGCTGTCCCTGCAATCAATATGTATGTAACAGTGAAGCCTGCAGTTTGAACACCAGTGTGTGGGCTATATTTTTATGTAAATTATAAATATTATGGCAGCCTAATCAAAGAACTTTGTCCACTACAATAACTCCATTTTTCTTAGTCCACAGCAGTCCCACTGGTTTTCTCTCTCTCTCTCAACTGTGCTTTATTGATTGTTTTTAGCAGTCCACTGTCTCCCTTCCTTAAGTTTATTTCTACTTTGTCAGTTCCGAGCAAGTATTTTTCCAGAGCTACAGTCCTGCAATCTGGCTTACTTTTTCTCCTTGTTTTGTTGATCTGTGGGGGTGGGGTAGCCTTTGGACTTCATTTCGAAGTCCACAGAAACCTCCTTATCATTACACAGTTGTTCAAACAGTCGAGCGCAATTTTTTACTATTACATATCACAATTAGTCAGGTTAAGGTGATATTGGACCAACTCTCCTACTAAAACTCTGGCCTAAAGCAACAAAATCAAGACTTTCATCTACTGACAGAGGCCTATTAAACTGAATCAGTCTTTTTACTTATCTCTCTTAGCAGAACTTAAGTTCAGTCACCGATTGTTTTACTCTCTCTGTTTGCCAAGTTTTCAACTGGCTGTTTACCCTCTCTAACGCTTGGGATCACTCCACTCCCCATACCCTAACCCCAATTTCCACTCACCCTACATTTATATTTCCATAGCACAAACCCCATCTTCCTCAAACCAATAACACCAGTTACATCCAGAAGAAAAATCAAGCAATAGAATTACTCCCAACAGTAACATCCACTCTAACTTACCACCCGAGACTCTCTTTCAAACTGTCCTACTACTTGCACCCCGTTACTATCACATTACATCTCTAAAACCAACCAGTAGTCACCCAACATTTTCTAATCCTAATTTACAACAAAGATAAAACTCAAGTGAAATATGTCCCTAATTCAGATTTTACTATTCCTCCTCAGTGTAATAGCCTTCATCACCGATTATCAAATCCACCTCCTAAGACTTCAACTAATCCTCACAAAGAATGTCAACATCTACCCAGCCTTTCTACATAACACCCCATCTCTACAAACAAATCCCATGTGATTTATTTTTCTATAAATATGTCAAAACCAGGTACCCACATTTACGATCAAATACCAAAACAAGACCAAAATATAACAGGCCACACACTTTTCTCTGTAAAATATCCATTCAAAAAATTAGCAAAGATATTCACTCCAACCCAGGTCCCACTGTTCATTGAACCATCACTTCCAACCCCAAAAGAAACCAGTCACCCACTGCCTCTCAACAAAAAACAAAACCCGAACTCACCTCACTAAATATGAACCTAAGTATGTGCAATAAAAATCATGACATACATGTCTACCTTGTCACATACACTCCTTATGTTGCCATAGCTACCGAAACCTGGTTAAAAAATAAATACAGGACCCCCCCCCCCCCAGGATACAATATACTCAGGCAAGATAGACAAAACAAGATGCAGGTGGTGTAACAATCTATAACAATTCCCTAACCATTACCTTACTCCCACAGGAAATGCCCAAATTTAACAATGCTGAACTTCTACCACTCCTAAAAAATCAACAATATGAAAACTGTATGTTTAACAGCAATTTGTATACCACCAGGGAATAACACTGATACTGCTGACAACATCCTGTCAGATATCCCAACAAATCACCCATAAAACTATAACACTTAGAGACTTAAATTTGAGTTGCCAGTCTCTTGAACTCCACCACTGAATCTATAAACCTATATAACTTTAAACAATTAATAACTACACCCACTAGGCTCAATAAATCTTCAGGGAAATGCTCAACATTAGACTGGATTCTTACAAACAAACCAGACAAACTGACAAATGTAGGTTGCCTATCAGACAACGTAAGTGACCACATACAAACATATGCCATTAGAACTCACCATAACCTAGATAAACATATTATCTACAATCAAATACGAAATACAACTAATTTCAGCAAAGATATTGTCAATGAAACACTAACAATATAACTAGACTGTACTTAGAACAATAGCACTAGATACTGCTTAGAACACTTACATTCTTACAGACCTTAAATAATCTAGCACCAGTACATAACTCCACATTGTGGCTAAAAAAAGAAAAAAAATTATAAAAAGGGATAAGTCCTGGAGAAATTGGTATAAAAATAATAAAAACAACTCAAAATGCCTTCCAGCAATTTAGACATCTTCAAAACCTTGCAAAACTCCATGTCAAACAGTACATGCAAACATACTATATCAACCAACAAGACAAACATCAAAACAACCCCAAGCATTTTTGGTCATCACAAAATAAACTACTCCCACCCTGGCAAGACCACCACTCCCTTTCCAAAAACAGACAATGACTATCCCCACACAATTTAACTCCTATTTTATACAATCAATATTACCTCTCTTAAACACTAATACATATGCCCCCTCTCTCTACCTAGTCCAACCAAAACCACCCACAGCCCTTCAGTTTTAATCTAGTATCCACCTCACTTATAATGAAGTTGCTACTTAAACTAAAAACTACTTCTGTAGCTGTAGACCAACTACCATCAGACTACCTAAAAATGGCCACAGAAGTCATAGCCTTCCCTGTGTCCATACTAATTAATAGGTGGAAAGATATGTCCCATCACTGTGGAAAAAATCCTACATCACACCACTGCACAAAGGTGGCACATCTACAGACTTTAATAACTACAGACCAATAGTGATTCTCTCTGCCCTCTCCAAAATATTAGATAAATGCATCCATATGCAGCTGATGCAACACCCAACCTCAAATAACTTGCTCTCAAAAACACAACATGGCTTTAGGGCCCAGCACAGGACCAGTACTGCTCTACTACATTCTACCAATATAATAAACCAACACAGGAACAATGGTCCTGGTGTCCACGTGTTTAGACTTATCAAAGGCATTTGATACAGTCTCAAACCAGCAATTGCTCATTCGACTCTCCTCAATAGGACTTTCACAATACTCCTTGTCCTGGTTTCTTAGATATCTAGAAGGCAAAAAGCCATTAAATGGCAGCAAACTTACCCATCCTTTCAACCAGTTTCTACAGGTGTTCCTCAGGGATTTGTCCTGGGTCCACTCCTATTTAACAATTTATTAATAACCTCCACTCACCATGATAGTTTAGTTCAGTACGCAGATGACTCAACATTAATATATGCGGCCTCAACAATAAAATAATTCCAAGACATTACCCCAAAATCTTTCTCATCTGTATACACCTGGCTCGAAGAATCAAACCTCCTACTCATCCCCAAGCAAACTTAGTTAATGATTTTTACCTCAAAAGTTGCCAAAATTAAAAGCAATCTTTTACTATAAAGTCAGCAAATAATACTGTCATTGAAACTAACTTGCAGTAAACTTCTAGGCATTATAACAGATGACAAACTCAAATATGAAAAGCATATTACTGCACACCACTAAATCCACACACCAGAAACTAGGGTCCCTTTATAGTATCAATGGATTCTTTACAGATACTGCAAGAAAAAACTCTATCCACCACCTTCATACTGCCAACTCTCATACACCGTTCCTATCCTAACAAACTTTAACAATACTCAAAGAAACTTGCCTCCTGCTACAATAAACTAGCTAAATTTGCCACCAATCTCCCACATAGGACCCACCATTGTCATAGTTTAAAGCAATTAAATGTCTTGAACTGCACAACTACCCAACATATTCAGAACTAACAGCAGCACACAGACTCGTTCAAAAAATGCCCTGCATTACAAAGCTTATTACTTGCCCTACTGCTCAGCAAAGGACCTCCGTTCTAGTAACACTCTTACTACTCAGAAATAAGTCAAATAATGTTGCAGGAGACTCCCTCTACTCGCAATATGTTGCTAAACTCTGGAATAGTATCCCCACACAAAAAAAACTCTTGACAAACTCAGTTTTAAAGCACTGCTTAGACATCGTAACCAGTCCTAGTCCTGCACATGCTCATCACCAGATTAAGACTTTGTGCTCACCATACAACTCTCTCCAAATACTCAACTTAAACAGAATACTGTACACCTCTCACTGAAATGACAAAACAATTTTTACACATAACTTTTGCCCATACACTCCACTAAGCTGCATGTGGGCTTTCTCTTTAGCAACTTTTATCTCTGTAAAATCTTAGAAAGTACAAATGCAACTTCTGTACGTGTAGAAATGTAACTGCTCTGTGTTTAACTGGAACTAAATATAATACAATCTAAACAAGTTGAGCTTTTCTCCCCGGGCCTCCTCTGAAAATGGGCATTACCCCAGTCGGACTTTCCTGGCAAACAAAGACAAATAACATACACGGGATCTACAGGGACAGGTACAAAATTTCATATATTTCATTCCTTTGTTAACTTGGCATTGCCCATTATAACACAGGTGGCGTTTCAAGATTCATACTAACATAGGTCCATCAGGTAAGCAACTTCTTGATTTTTCTCATGGTATGTCAAAATATGCCAATGTTTTGATCTAATATTTTGCACCGCCTCTATATGCCTGTTATATGTTAGAACCATTAAAAAAAAGACAAAAGCTCCGGTACCACGAGAAGCTGTAATATTGTATTTATTTTTATAGCGAAATAAATACAATATTACGGATAATCCTGGTTCCGGAGCTTTTGTGGGTTTTGTTTTATTTGTTTACGCCTACTGCTTTTGCTCCTGGATTCATATCCTAGGTATTTTTTTAAAGTCCCTTCACATGTTAGAACCATTCACATCTCATTAGGTACCTTAATTGCATCTCTTTTGTTAGATATATTTTGTGTGTTCTCTATGGATTCACCAAAAGCTTTACCTATAGCATCTTTATTATCTAATACTTTCCTTTTACAAAATTCAGTTTCTTCTTTATTATATTCTACTCTCAAAAAGTTAATACCCATTTCATTCAGTTGCTCAGCCAAGATTCTGCAATCTGTATTTAGTCTAGCCACTCTACTCATTTGTCCCTTTGGTATATTCTTAAAGAGAAATGTGGGATGCATACTGGCTCTAGTTAAATTTGAAATTCTTCTGACATCTGTCATTGACTTCCTGTTCTTATCTATATTCACAGTGATGTCTAAGAAATGTACTGATTCGCAAGATGCCTCATATTTCAATTTTAAAAATGATACTGTTCCCATGAAATATGTAATACATTCCTTCAATAGTTCAGTACCTTTCCACAATAACACATCATCGAAAAATCTTTTATAAAACAAAATATTGCTTGCAAAGTTATTCAAACCATTGAAAACATAGTTCTGTTCCCATTGAGCAAGCACAATATTAACAAGGGTACTTGAAATGCGAGTACGCATCACACCACCTTTTATTTTTTAGGTGGTGTTTTTCTGGAAATTAAATATATTATTCTCCAAAACAATAAAAAGTAATTCACAAATCACATTTAACTTAAAAAGTCTGTATTGCTAGTCAAATACTCCATAGTCAATTCAATGCCACTGTCATTTGGAATTACTATGATTAAAGAATCTACATCAATCATAACCAATAAAATATCCTCACCCAATATGTTTTGGCAAGACCAAACATATAACTGATGTAACAAATCGTTTGAATCAGAGATAAAAGTCTGTGAAAATGCTAATGCATCTTTTAACTCTAAGTATAATGAAACTGGCTCTTCGGGCCAACCCCTGCCCAAAACTATAGGTCTCATAGGCAGGTCTAACATATTTTTATGTATTGTTGGTAAACCATAATAAACGGGTATAATTAGGGTGGAAAAATATAAAAATAGTTCATTAATTCAAGATCAAGCATCCCATTCATATGCATAGACTATAGATTAACATTTAGAATTTAACTCACCTTTCGAAGAGCCTATTTGTCTTGGATTAACTTCTCTGTATGTAGTTTAATCAACCAGTAACTTAGTAATAGATTGAATATATTTCTCCTTATCCATAATCGCAATGCACCCCCCGTTATCTAAACTCTACCACTATATTTTTATTTAACTCAAAATTTTTAAGTGCTCTTTTCTCATTTGGTGTTAAATTATAAAATGGGGTACAAGCATACTTGCCATTAAAACAGCATCATATAAATAAATAATTTTTACACACCCTTTCAAAGGCCTGTATAATAGGTTTATTGTTGGGAATAAAAGTACTAGGTTTTCTTAAATAACCCTCTTCAATAACAACGTCATCATCAAATAAAGTCTTTACATATAATTTCCTAGTAAAAATTCTCAATTCAGTCATTACATCCACTATATTACCTTTAGATGCTGGGATAAAAGTCAAACCTTTCTGCAATACAGAATGTTCAAAGTGTGAGAGCACATGGCTAGAAAAATTCTCCACCAAGTACTCTTCATTTGTTTCAAGCGATTCTGCTTCACTGCAGAGCATATCAAAGTCTATGCTTTTTATATGTCGACTTATGCTTCTGTCTCCTTCTCCAATCCTCTGACCTTGCTTCTCTCCTTCCTGACTGAAAGTGGAGCATCTTTTAATAGCTGTGCAAGATCTAAAGGATCCAGTGCTGTCAGAGTTATCATCTAGTACTGGGTTGTTAATCACCGCAGTCCCTGTAATTTCCGATGGTGGTTTGTCAACCTCAACCGCCTTGTTTTATCATGGTCATAATAAATCTCATCAGATGAAAGAGTGACTTGGCCACTTTTAGTCCATGAAAAAACATGTCTGCTTAGCTTTCCATGCTATAAATGTCATAGGACTCTCTAAACTCCTGATTCTAAACAGAATCGGGTTAAGCAAACACCCATACTAGAGACTAAAACCTATACTTATACAGCAATTCCACCAGATGATTACAGATACCTAGTCCAATGTAATCACAGTTTTGAGAAAAGGTGGCTCTGACTTATCAGAATACTTCCTTCGGAACCTTTAAAACCAGTATGGATGACTGGATCGATTATCACAAATTTTCACTGGGAATATGTGGAGAAAGTCTATTTAATATAAGCCACTGTTGGTCTCCCACTAGTACTGGTTGATGTGACTGAGCTTCTCAGTAGTCTTCTTTGGCTGTAAACTTAGCAGGAACAAATAAACCTATTAATATCCAAAAAATACTTTTTTGACCAAAATGTGTCCATTGTTTTAAGAAAAATCCTTCTATATTGTGCAGCCTATAAACTGTGTCTACATCTAGGGATGTCATTGTCCCTTTTACTCAGCCCTCAGACCAATCACTGAGTATTATGCTCCCCATTGGCATGTATCTGTCCAGACACATGCAACAACTGGAATGCCCACAGAGATACCTTATTAAAAGGAAACATGGCCAAAGCAACATGTCCTACGCAGACCAACTCAAAGCCCTGTCACACTACTTGGTATCCTACAGCCTGCTAAGATATGACCTGTGTTTTGCATTCAAGGCATTCGCTGACCTAATACCGATGGATTTACTGCACATCAGCAAGACAAATGGCATCAAAAATACTTAGTCTAGAGATCTAAATCTCTTCAACATTCAACATCAACAGAACAGCTTGGAGGGACAGGTAACTTGGATGTATGGTTGGGAAATAGAAAATCTACCCCAGGACTGCCCCTTGTACTATTAATGAACAGAGGAATCTCCTAAATGCTTTAGCCTATATGCATGGGTCCCCTAAAATTATCTATGGTAAGACCTCACTTATTCTCATTAGAAATAATATATTACTATTAATCATGGGGTGGGGTAAGGTCAATCTCTAACCAAATGGGATAGGGTCATTCAAGCATAAAAAGGGAAAACAGATTGGCTTAAAATGGCCTGCAAGGGCAGCTAGCCAAGTACTTTCCTATGAACCTATACATCACAAAAACATATAATTTATTAAATCAATTTAAAATGTAGGTAGAATACTCAGTTTTAAAAGGTCAGCAAAACAGTGGACGACTTTTAATAATGTAGAGATTATTATTTAATGAAATGTACAAGTCAGCTGGTATTCAAGGATTACAATGTTAGTAGGTAGTGTTACTTGTACAAGTATTTACTCAAGTTTGTTGACTGGAAAATGAGCTGGTCCACAGACCTTTTTCAACCACTTCCCTGGCCATGTAGCCAAGAAAGATATTCCTGATCGCCGCAGAGATGAAGGCTGCTCTTCCCCTTGAGACCAGATCCAATTTGTAATGAGTGATAAAGGTATGTGGATTAGCCCAAACTGCAGCAGCAGAGAGAACATCATTGGAGAATCTGGATAAAAATACTGATGAAGTTGCCATGGACCTGGCTGAATGGGCTCTCAAAGGTTTTTGCGCAGACAAACTCAATTTGTTATAGATAAAGGAGATAAAAATCAGTTAACCATTTGGCTAAAGTTACTTTTGCAACTGGCTTGCCCAATCTGGATTCTGCAAAAGAAACAAATAATTGATATGATTCTTTGAAAAATTCTTTGTTCTATGCAAATAGAAACATAATTGTCTGTGAACATCCAACAAATGTAAAATGTATTCTCTTTTGTTTGTGAAATTTGGAAAGAAAACTGGAAGATTAATAGACTGATTGATGGATTCTGACACCACTTTAGGAAGAAAGAAAGAGCTAGTTCGTAGTGCTACCCTATCTCTATAAAATATTAGATAAGGAGGCTTAGAGGACAAGGCTTGAAGTTCAGAGACTCTTCAAGCATATGTTATAGCTACCAAGAAGATAGTTTTTCAGGTTAAAAATTTTATTTCACATTTTCCTGATGGTTCAAAAGGAGAGCAATTTAAAGCTTTTAAAACTAAATTCAAATCCCACGGTGGAGTTGGATCTTTAAAGGAAGGTTTCAGAAGGATACCCCTTATTAAGGCCTTACAAAGTTTTGAAGAAGCCAAGGTGGAATTGTATATGAAAAATAGAAATGTCAGGTAGTTGTACTTCAATAGTAGAGGAACTTGCCCCTTCATTGAAAATTGTAGCCAAAAACTCAAGAACTTTATGTACTGGTGCTGAAAAAGGGTCATTGTCCTTTTGTTGTGCCCAAAAAAACAAATCTTTTCCATTTACTTCGGTTAATTTTCCTAGCTGAAACTTTATGAGAAGATAAAAGAATGTGACGGACAGGGGAGGAGGCCATGGATTGTCGGGCTATTAATGGAAATAGAGAAACCATGCAGTCAGCTTTAGGCCTAACATGTCTGGGTAAATCGTGTCTGTCAGGTGAGACAGGTAGTCTGTAATTGGATCCAAAAACCATGGAAGGTGTACGAGATGATGCCAAAGGAAAACCAAATCTGACAAGACCAATAAGAGGCAATGAGGATGACTTTGCTCTTCAATCAAGATGCTTTCTGGAGAAACTCTGAGATTAGAAGGGTTGGGGATAAGCACAGAGATCATCAGGGGGCAATCATGGATGATAGCATCTCTCAGTGATTCCCCCAGTGAGGGGTGGGGAATCAAGGCAAAGAACCTGCTGCACTTGAGGGGAGATGCAAACAGGTCGCAGCAAGGTTGAACCCAATGGCAGAATATCTTTTCAGCAACTAACCCATTGACAGACCACTTGTGAGGCAACAAAATGGACCTGCTCAACTTGTTAGAGTTCCCCGGAATGTGCGTTATCAAAAATTGATTGGATGAGATCACCCATTGTTATACACACAGAGCTTCTTGACACAAGGGGTAAGATAACGAAAATCAGAAACCAAACACCACAACAGCAAAATAAATCAAACATCCACAGGAACCAAGGAAAAATTAGGACCACCACCAAAGAGAATTTATTAAAATACTGAGGGCTTTCGTCAAAAATAACCAGACTTCTTCAGAGTATAATTAACGACAAAAAAACAGGCAACTTTATATAGCAAATGTAGTACATCACATGACCCCACACACCCCATCAATTTAAAAATTAAAGCCAAACACATTTATATTGTAAATAAATAATTCAGTAGACTGACAGCAAAAAATGGAAAACGTTAATGAAAACTACAAAATGCTTCCATTATAACAGTTAAACTTGGTATGACTTAA
Source organism: Protopterus annectens (assembly GCF_019279795.1). Classification (NCBI taxonomy): domain Eukaryota; kingdom Metazoa; phylum Chordata; order Ceratodontiformes; family Protopteridae; genus Protopterus; species Protopterus annectens. Next base: position 479,891,702 of record NC_056748.1, read on the forward strand.
GCTTTAAAACACTGCTAATGGATATTTGTTCATTAAGCCCAGGAGGAGGTTATTTTTGATGAAAGCATTTAGTATTTTAATAAATTCTCTTTGGTGGTTTTCCTGGTTTTTCCTTGGTACAAGATGCAAGATCTGGTTCCTCTCTGTTTGTTGATGTACCACACCATTGACATATCGTCAGTCTGAATCTCAATAGTTCTGGAAGGGAGAGAGTCGAGTATTGCTCTAATTTCCAGGACACTGATGCACGTGTTGGCCTCATCGGGGGACCAAGTGCCTTGGACAGTCTTTCCCAAGGAGTGCCCCTTAACCCAATTTGGGGAAGCATCCATGGTCACTATGGTTTTGGGCTGAGAAAGAATGAAGGGATGGCCTTATAATATCCGATCTGAGTGAATTCACCAGCAGAAGTACTTTTTGCATGCCCAAGTTATTCTGATCTGGATGGACATAGATTGGTGTAGAACTGACTACTGAGTCGCAAAGGTCCATTGAAGAATTCTCATATGGAATCTTGCTAACGGAACTAGAACTATTGTAACGGATATTGAACCAAAGGCTTGTAGAATCAATTGATCAGATAGTGAAGAAATCAGAATTATCTTATTGACTTGAAATAGAATAATTTGTACCCCTGGTAAGGGAAGAGAGGCTTTTACTGATACTGTATTGAACAAGGCCCCCATAAATTCTAATGTCCGAGTTAGTTTTAACAGATTTGTTGTAATTGATGGTAATTCCTAGATGAGAGCAAATCTGGAGTACACAGTCTCTTGCTTTTATCAGAAGATGCCTGGTTGAAGAAGTTACTAGCCAATCGTCCAAATACAGAAACACCCGGAATCCCTGCAGTCTCAAGTGAGCTGCTGCTACTGCCATGCATTTGGTGAGCACCCTGGGGGTTGTGGTGAGGCCAGAGGCCAAAGGGCAGTGCTCTGAAATGGTAATAACAGTCTCCCAGCTAGAAGTGTAGGTATCTCCTGGATCACCTGTTCATTTTTATGTGATAGTACACATTTTGAAGATCTATTAAGCACATACAAGTAATCCTTGTGCAGGAAAGGCAAAATGGACTGAACTGTGATCATCTTTAACTTTGTAAACCTAAACTGACTTGTTCAGACTGCTGTGATCCAAAATTGGTCTCCAGTCCTCTGTTTTCTTTGGCACTCAAGAGAATCTTGAGTAAGTTCTGGATTCTTTCTGGTCTGGGGGGACCTCTTGGATGACTCTTTCTAACAGCTTTTTTATCTCTAGAGCTGCTGCTTTCCTCTGACTGGATGGAACATCAGAAATTTGGTTTACTATAGATGATGGGCGTAGGGAAAAGGGAATTGTATCATCTCTGGAAATAATCCTCTGCACCCAAGTATCTTTTGTAACGTCTAGCCAGGCTCTCTGGTGCAGGGACAGACTACCTCAGACTGCCTCCACAGGTGGAAAATTTGGTCTCCTTTCAGGAGTGCTGATAGGGTCTATCAGAGAAAAAAATCTTTCTACCCCTGGTTCTGAAGGCCTCCTCTACCTCATGGGTGAAGTCTTCCGTTAGTTCCCCCAGGGGTAGAGGGGCAAACCATCTCCAGGTGGATCATGGAAAGAACCCTGGGACTTTCTGTACCACATTTTTTGACCACCTTGTTTATTCCTAGAGAAGGTTCTTTGAGGAGCTGAAAAATGTATACCCACTGCAGACAGGGTCTTACCATCTTGCTCTCACCTGGAAAGGGTGTCTTTAAATTAAGGGCCAAACATGGAACTTCCATCAAAGGGTGCACTGATGAAGGAGGATTTGAAGGGCTCCATGAAATCACAGAGGCACATCCAGGCAATTTTTCTAATGTAAATGCCCAAACTCGCCACCCTTGAAGTACCTTCAGCTGCATGTGAAATGACTCACATGGACAAATGTGTGACAGACTTTCGGGTAGCCAACTGTGAGATAATAGAGCTCTGTGCCTCAAAAGTATTGGTCCCAGAGAGGGATTCTGAAAGTTCTTTAATCAAGTCCCTCTGAAGTCTGGTGAAGTGTGCCAAATAATTCAGCGACCCGAGTGCAAAAGTCACCGAAACATATACACACTTCCCAAATCTGTCCAAAGCCCTGGACTCCCTGTTAGGAGGATGGACAGATGAACTCTGTTCTGCAAGTTCTTTCTTTGTGGCTGCAGCTATGACCATGGCATCTACTGGTACTCCTTTGCTCCAAAACACACTTCCTTTTGGTGGTGCCAGAATCCTGTCTGGTCTCTTGGAAATGGACTCAACAGTGTCAGGTTCCTTCCATGCCTACCTACAGATCAAATCACCAAGCTCATCAGTGGATAGAGCCATCCAAGAGGTAGATGGGCCACACTCAAAGGCTTCCAGGAATACCAATTCCTCTTGGAAAGGGTTAATCAGTAGACCACTCACCACTTCAATTAAGGATCTCGAGGAGGTCTCCAAAGGAGACCTCATCAGGTGGTGATCTTGGGGACAAGTATCTTCTGTTATCGACTCTTGGTAGAGTCTAAACATCTCCTCTTGTACTTTCTCTTCCTAGGGACTTCTTCGGTGGGGAGTTCCGGAGAAGTATCGGAAGATACAAGTACACCCTGCTGGGTAGCCTGGAGACTTTGGGCTGGCTGTCCCTGTGGAGTAGAGTGTTATGACTCAAAGTACAAAGAAATATGGGAAGCAGAGAACACTCGCTCCACCCCCTCAAAGTTAGAGCGCTCTGGGAAGAAGGATGCCAATGGAGCCGAGAAGACATGCTTCTGGATGGTTGGCTCCCTCTAACTGATGGCAGCCTACCAGAGGCAGAGGCCGGTGCCAAACTGTCCAATGCAGAGGCTCCTAGGGGCAGAGATGGCTCGGACAACTTTGGAGTCAGCTTTAACATCTTGGATCTGGCAACACTACTATGGCATCGACACATTCTGAGCCGGTGCGCTCAGAGAATATACAGGAACAGAAGATACAACAATCTTCGGATCTGATACAGACAGTTCCAGAAGACTTTGATCCAAGGGCTCCAAAGTCAAGGGTTGGATCGGAGGAGCCAAGAAGGGTGGAGTAGCACTGGTAAAAGTCTTCAGCTCCAATCATTGTTATACTTTACGGGCTGGCTCCGTGACAGGATCAGAAGATGCAGTCAATGATCCAGACTAGTCTGACCGCCACTTTCTGAGCTCCTTGTCAGATTTGGAGGGTTGAGCTCCAGATAATGATTCTGAAAATGTTGGAGGCAGATGACCTTTCAAAATAAGCTTATTTTTCCAATCAACTAAGGCTCTCGGATTAAAAGCCTTATAAGTGTCGCACAGCACCTTTAAGTGTGCCGGGCCTAAGCAATAAATACACAAATCATGAGCAGAAAGAGGGATCTTACGCCCCCACTCCTTACATATTTTTAGAACCTGAACATTTTTTAGCCATCTTAAAAAACAAAGCAGAATAATGCTATGAAGCTTTTTTTTTTTTTTTTTTTTTTTTTTTAAATAGAAAGAAAAAAAAGACACAGAAAATTACCAAAAATGGTTAAAAAAAAAAAAAAAAAACTACCACAAGAGTAAAGAGGAAAAATAACAATGGTAATAAAGATAAAATACACTCGGTCAAGTGTAGGATAGGGGAGGAATTAAAGTACACAAATACTAAAATATAGTGATAGAAATAAACAATTTGTTCACTTACCTAAGCAGAAAATCACTGAAGCTACAGAACTCACAGTGACCATGTCTGTACATGAAGATAACAAATGAGATCTGAGGTATAGTAGGCCACTAGAACATTATGGGCAAGGGAGGAGCGCAAGAGTTTACAGTATCCACAAGATGTGAGAAGTGGCAGAGTTGGATCCGAACCAAATTGTTGAGGAATGAATGAAAATTCTAATTCTTGTAAGGCTTTAGAGAAACATTGTGCATGATGGGGCATCACATAATTTTAAGTTTATGACTCTTCAAGTACTGCATGGTAGTTTAAGTAGTGGTAACATTAAGAGTTAAACTGAGAATAATGAATTTGAATGAATAATGAAACTGAATGCGTTACAGAACCTGGTTTAAATGATTGCTGTATTTTAAAGCCTGTTCTGAACAGCAGGAGGCTCAGACATCAGTTTTTTTTAATTAAATTAATTGATCATGTGGTTGTGAAGTTATCATGTGGTTATTTAAACAGTAGTATGGACGAGTCTGGAGAGATGCAAAAGCACTTGATTTCTTTCAATAGTTTTTTCCTTTTACATGGTTCTTAGTCCAGAGTTGTTCTGTTTTTGAGCATACCAATAAAACTGCATATGCTTTATTCTGAAAATGTTTAGGCACAAACTAGAGTTGAACCAGATAAACAGGGTTAAAGCTATAATGAATCACTAAAGTACAGTTTTGTACCTACCATAAATGTAGATGTTTGAATGTAGACACTGCTGCAGTCATTACACTTGGGTTATCCTGCCGACAGGCGGTTCCCCAGTCGGCCCGAGTTCCAAAGTCATGGTCCGGCGTCGGTTGCTGTTGCCTCCTCCCTGACGTCAGTGCAACAGGGGTATATAAGATGCAGCCAATGCCATTTTCTTCAGTTTTTCTTGCCCCAGATGTCAGGTGCCCCCAAAAAGGTAGGCAATTCAAATTGCTAATAAAACATACATAAGAAATGCAAACAACATACTTTCAGCTACCAGCAAATACTCCCCATAGGTAGTAAAGGGTAGAGGACCTAGGTACGTACCAGCAAGTAAGAGGGGAGGGAGGGAGGGTAACCTGGACTGCAGCAGTGTCTACACTTGAACATCTACATTTATGGTAGGTACAAAACTGTACTATGTTCATCATGTGACACTGCTGCAGTCATTACACTTGGGTAGAATCCCAAAGCTGAGGTAGGGTGGTTGGCTCTGTAAGGCATTAGGGGTGGCTATAAGGCCCTGCAGCACCACAGAGGCGATGCCAGCTCTGGATTTAGAGTATAGAGGCAGATGGTAATGCTTGGTGAAAGTATGCACAGAACTCCATGTTGCTGCTTCCAAAATATCCTTGGTAGGTACTCCTCTGAGGTAGGCAGTTGAAGTGGCTGTTGCCCTGGTGGAGTGAGATCTAATGCTCTTAGGCACAGGTTTTCCATGGTGCATATAGCAGAAACTTATGCAATGTCCTATCCATTTGGAAATAGTCTGTTTTGAAATGGCTTTTCCCTGTGCTGTTGCAGCATATGCTACCAATAATTGCTCAGATTTTCTGAGAGCTCTGGTTTTGTCCAAGTAGAAGCATAACTGCCTGTAAATGTCCAATGAATGCAGTAGTCTTTCCCCTTTATTCTGTGGTTTTGGATAAAAAGTTGGCAAGTGGATAGTTTGGTTTAGAGACACACTTGAAACCACCTTAGGCATAAACGTAGGGTTAGTTCTTAAGGACACCCTGTCCTGGTGGAAAATGAGGAAAGGTTCCACTGCCATTAGTGCCTGTAATTCTGAAACTCTTCGTGCAGAAGTTATTGCCAGGAGCAGAGCAGTTTTCCAAGAGATGTATTTTAATTCTGCTGTGCTAGCTGGTTCTAAAGGAGGTAAAGTTAATTTTTCCAAAACAAAGTTGAGGTCCCAAGTTGGAGTAGGTGCTCTATGGGATTGGTCTTATGTTTTAGCCCCTCTGAGGTACTGTTTTAGCAGAGGATTAGAGAAAATTGGTGGATCCGTGTTGTAATGAGCAGAGATGGCAGAGGCATGGATCTTGATGGATGAAAAGGAGAGGCCTTTGTCCAGCATCTCAGTCAAATATTGTAGTATCTGAGGAATGTTTGGCACTAGAGGGTCAAGGCTGTGAGCCTGGTTCCAGGCACAGAATCTCTTCCAATTATCAGAGTAGGCTTTCCTGGTACTAGGCCTTCTGGCATCTAGAATGACATCCATAACAGCTTTGTAGAGAGGCATTGCTTGGGTGGCTAGGGAATTTTCCATGCAGCTAGGTTTAGTGTCTTTAGCTGGCTGTGGAGTATCTGATTGTGCTAAGTTTTTTAAGGTTGGGTACCAGTGCTGGCGTGGCCAGTCTGGTGCAATCAGGATCATTTTTGGCTCTTCTTGCCTGGCTTTTATGAGTACCTTTGGAAGAAGAGGCAGTGGTGGAAAAGCGTACACTTGTAGGTTTGTCCAGCTGAATGAGAGGGCATCCACTTTCCATGCTTGCGGATGGTAACTCCTTGTGCAGAATTTCTTTAGCTGGCAGTTCATTGGGGAAGCAAACAGATCTATGTCCGGGCTCAACCATTTCTTTGTTATCATTCTGAATATTTGAGGATTCAATTCCCATTCGTGGGGATCCATGATATTTCTGCTTAAGTCATCTGCCAGTGTGTTTTTCTCTCCTGGCAGGAATTGTGCTTGTAGATGAACTTGATAGTTTATAGCTGTGTTCCACAAGGTCATGGCTTGTCTGCAGAGGGGGTAGGAGTGAGTGCCCCCTTGCTTGTTTATGTACCACATAACTGTGGTGTTGTCCGTCTTTAGTAGTAGTTGTCCTGGATGCAATAGGTCCTTCAAAGCTATAAGGGCATTTTGTACAGCTAGCATCTCTTTTTGATTGATGTGAAGATGCCTTTGTTCTGTGGGCCATTTACTCTGAATACATTTTCCTGCCATGTGTGCTCCCCAGGCATAATCCGATGCATCTGTTGTCAGTGTTTGCCTGGCTGTGGGTTGAGTCAAAGGCTGTCCCTTGTTGAGGTGACAAGCTTGAGCCCACCATCGAAACTCCTGTTGAAGGCAAGGTATTAGTGGTATAACTGTTTCCAAACTTTGACAGTGTTGAGACCATACATTCATTAGGTACCATTGTAGTTTCCTCATATGCAGTCTGGCATATGGAATTATCAGTATGCAAGACGCCATGAAGCCCAAGGCCTGCAGAATTTTTCTTGCAGGGAGTTGGGTCTTTGTTGCCATCAACTGAAAGTATTGTGTCAGTTGTCCTTGCTTGTCTGGCGTGAGAAAAGCCATCTGGGCCGTTGTGTTCAAGTTGGCACCCAGGAATATTATCTCTTGTGAGGGCACTAGTTTTGATTTCTTTTTGTTTACTGTGTACCCCAGGCAACTTAACTTTTTTACAAATGCCAGATGCTTTAGAAGAATGTCCTTGCTGTCTGCTTGAATCAGGCAGTCGTCCAGGTACGGGTAAATTTGAATTCCTTTCTGTCTGCAAAATGCAATTACTGGTGCCAGGCACTTTGTGAAGACCCTGGGCGCAGTAGATAATCCAAAGGGCAGTGCAGAGAATTGATAGTGCATTGGACCAGCTATGAATCTGAGGTATCTTCTGCAGTTTTGCCCGATAGGGACATGCAGGGTATGCCTCCTTGAGGTCCAAGGTCACGAGCCAAGCTTGCTTGCCCAGCATGGGAAGAAGCTGCTGTAATGTCAACATTTTGAATTTCGGAACATCCAGGTAAGTGTTTAGTGAAGAAAGATCCAGAATGGGCCTCCAGGCTTTGTCTTTTCTGGGAACCAGAAAGAGTCTTGAGTAAAATCCTTGCCCTTGTTCCTGTGGTGGTACCTTTTGAATAGCTCCCATGTTCATGAGTGCTATAATTTGTTTTTGGGCCTCTGCCCATTGATTTGGTGGCAGATTTGGCATTCCTTTTAACCTTGGCAGAGTGTGAAAGTGGAACCTGTAACCTTGAGAAATAATATTGAGAACCCATTTGTCTTGGGTGATCATATGCCAATTGTGATAGAAAAGTGCCAGTTTTCCTCCCAAGGGGGCTGCCAAGAGTGAGTTGTTTGTCAGCTGGAGTGGGAAGTCATTGGGGCTGTTTTTTATATGGTTGGTGCCCGTCTTCCCCTTCTTTCTGGCCTGATGCACCCTATTGTCGAGGCCTGTACGGACCTTGTGGTTGACCTCTACCTCTTGGACGTCTGTATCTGCCCCTTTGAGGTCTGTCAGTAACTGGAAAGGACAGATCCTTTGTTGGCCAGTTTCTACTAAATCGAGGAGGCTGAACCTGTAAGAAATCCTTCACTGTTTGCATAGATTTTGCCTTATCCTCCATTTTCTTTAATACCTCTTCTGCCTTAACTCCAAATAAAACATCCTGCTGCAATGGTGCATCCAGTAATTTAGCTTTAACATGATCTGGCAACGTATGTTCTTTTAACCATGCATGTCTTCTAATGACAGAGCCTGTAACTGCTGCTCTGCAGGAGGCCTCTAAAGAATCAAAACCACATTGCAAAGTATGCTTTCCCACTTGTTCAGCAGCATGCAATAAATCCTGCATTTCTTTAAAATTAGGAGGATCTGTATCTGGAACCATTTTTTGTTTCAAGTGAGACATCAAAAATTGCTGATATTTTATCATGTGAAACTGGCAATTTAAGGCTCTCCTTGCTAAAGTTGCAGACATATATACTTTCTTTCCCGATCTGTCTAGTGCTCTGGAATCTGTCAGAGGGAATTGGATTCTTTGCTGATGAGGCCTTAACTCCATTTGGGTCCCTGAAAAATAGTTTCAGGATCAGCAGCAGGGCTTTTATACAGACATTTGTGTGAGTCAGGGACTTAATCTGTCAGGTTTAACTGGAGCTGGAGGTAAGGAATTAGGATTTAAGCTGGATTCAGTATACACATCATCCACAATATCTAAAGCTGGCAGAATAGCAAGGGGTCTGTGTTGAGGTAATAATAGGAAGTCTCTGAGCCTTTTCTTGGATTCTGAGTAATCCTGGCCTTCCCAATGGAAATGCTCCCTCATGGTATGTAAGGTTTCCCCAAACGAGTAGTCCTCAGGTGGAGAGGCTGATGGAATTGATTCCTCAGCATCAGAATCCTAATAAGGGGGTAAAGAATATCCCAGGTCTGAGGATGAATCTGAGGAAATGGACACATGGTTGGATGAGTCATAATCTGCATCCTGTCTAGGCCTTTTATCAGGTGGGGGATGGGACCCCCTGATCAGAGTGATTAGGTCTTCGCCCATTTCGAGCATTTGTTTCTTAGGCATGGAGGCCTGTCCTGGAGAATGCTGTATTTGTTTCTTAGTTTTTAAAGGAGGCTTAGACTTAGAAGAGGGTTTAATGCTTAGCTGAGTAGGACTGAAGACACCCTCTGAAGCTGCGGGTTTGCTCAGGTACTCCGGATCCCTCAGCAGGATCAGTTTCGGTCTGCTGAAAAGCTTGTGCATCCGATGGCCCAGCCATCTCCACGTGGGAGTCAGAGGCGGCCTGTGATTCTGCAGAAGTGGTAGTCAGGGGCTGCGAAGGCACCTCGCTGAAAACCGGAGAACCGGTGACTGGCCTAGAAGAGGCTTCATCATCAGTTTTGGGCCTCGGATGCCTGTCCTTGTCTTTGCGCTTGTTATACCTAGCACAAAACCGACAACCAGTGACGTCGTGGTCTGGGCCTAGGCATGAAATCCAATAAGAATGGAAATCCTTATGAGGTATTTGCTTCCCACAAGAAATACAGTTATTAACTTTTACTGACATCGGTCTGAGGCAAGAAAAAGTTTCCCCAACGGGGTACTTAGCCTTGTAGAAGACTTTGGTTCTGGATTCGGAATGAAAATCTCAGGAGTTGGCCGACCGGCACTTGCGAACTGCTTTTGCTTTGGGGACCACACGGCAAGAAAGACTGAAGAAAATGGCGTCGGCTGCATCTTATATACCCCTGTCGCACTGACGTCAGGGAGGAGGCGACAGCAACCGACGCCGGACCAAGACTTTGGAACACGGGCCGACTGTGGAACCGCCTGACGGCAGGATGACCCAAGTGTAATGACTGCAGCAGTGTCACACGATGAACATCTACATAGGTGACAAAACATAGACCAAATAAGTTGGCACAGAGTGCTCAGTATATTGAATTAACATGGAAGCACCAGTATCTCTGCATCAACCATAAAAATGAAAAATAAAAGTGTGCAAAATACATAGCTTTGTGGAATAATCCAAAGGGAATGACAGATGGAGAGGAGACCATTCTTACCCCATCAGACAGCAGATGGAACAGGGCGCACTGTCCTGTTTGACGAAGCTGGAGGAGGAGGAGTAGTAGTACTACTGTCATCTTCCAGAATGAGGGGAGGTAGTAGTACTTTTAATGTCAGATGAAGAAGCAGTATTATCCCATTTGAAGGTACATGGTGAAGGTATCACTGACCTTATGGCCGATGCGGGAGGCAGTACTACCTCAACTGATGACCTAAGGGGAGATGCATTACTCCATCTGATGACAGATGGGGAGGAGGTAACATTATCCCATATGATGGCAAAGGTAAAACAATCGGGACAAACAGTGGGACTTTCACATGTGGACCATCCCATTGTACCTTTTGTCAATAACTAACCATCATTTCTATTGCCCCAACTCTGATAAGTCTTACCAGAGTCACAAGATGTGTGACTGTAACACTCAATTGTCATATATAGGCTCAATCTGGCTCTTGCAGAAGTTTCTAAGTGCACAAAACTATTAACAGACTAAATGTCAGAATGGCCCACAATTTATCAGCTATGTGACAAAGTGCTCAAAAATCCACTGATGAAGCACCTCTTGTTAAACCGCTGACATGACATCAGAATTCATGTACTGGATAAACTACAGATGGGCTCTCAAAGGCAAGAAGAATGCCATCTTAGAGAATATGGAAGCTCTGCTAGGTCAAACTAAATGCCTGCAAACCACCTGGCATCAATACTTGCATTTAATGCTAATAAAGCTAAATCACAGTCTGTTTTATTTATTCTGGTTTGAGAAATCAGGGGCGGTATTTGCTGAATAGCTTTTTACCATAATCAGTATATTTTTGCAACAGCTGTATGTTTGAATTCAGTAATAAATGCTAATTCAGAGCCCCATACAAATGGACACAGTAAAACAAGCTGAATCATTCTGCACACATGCAAAAAGGTCTTGTGAAGTGTTATAAAATGTTAAAATGTAAGGGAACTCAAGAACATTTTGCTCAATTAAATTAGTAAAACATGGTTCTGTTTAAACAGAGAAAAGGGAATTCTCCTGCTTACATAGATATACTTGTTAAATTTATTTTGAATATGGTTAACTGACATAATGCAACATAAGTACTGTAAGAGGACAGTGGGAGGATTAGCCAATATGGCTACCCAACTCCACTGGAAGACATTTGGTCATGTTCAAATTAGGTGTATTTTACCTCCACTAATTACAAGACACTCTCACACCACAATATTCTGACCCTTCCCTCACAAAGCCCTTACAACTAAAGCAGAAGTTTCTGTAACTATTAAGATTTAACTGCAAGAATGCTCATCCATCTGTGAAGACTAATAAAGCAGCTTTAAGAACTTCACCAGCTGCCACATTCCTCTGGAGAGGAGGTGTAGATAAGCGAATTGCAGTCAGCTGTGGGTCAGATTTGTTTTTGTCCCAAAATTTGGTTTCCCTGAAGTCCAGATCCCTGGATTACAGGGTGGAAATCACAAGCTGCCATCAACAAGTGGCTCTTTGGTGGTGTACTTGATGGCAGATGAGGCAATATGAACCTGTCAGATGGCACACAAAGAAGAGAAAGTATTGCTGCATTTGACGGCAGATGGGGAGAAGGCAGCACAATCCTATTTAACAGCAAAAGGGGAGGAAATGTCATCTAGGCAACAGTCAGAGCAGCCATAAGGGTAGCTGCTGAATAATGGGTTGTAGCTGCAGATAGTCCATACAGGAATAACTATCTGGTAGTTATCAATGCTACCAGTCCAGGAGCAAAGCACCAACAACGCTGACAGAGATAAGTTTAGTACATATGCACTCGGATAAGTCAGAGATGGCCTGTCACTTGTTAAATTCATGCTGAACTGCATATTAAGCTGCGAGTGCTGAAGTAATGATAAACTTTGGGTTATAAACATTTGTGAATATTCATCAACATGACAAGGATAATACATCAGTAATTATTATCTGAAGCTGAAGGATCATCCCTATGTATAGGGTTTTCTACTACTGATCTCCAGATTAAAGGAACACATTTTAAGTATATAGAGGTTTATCATAATGCTGATGTGTAAGTAGGTGGATAACTTAGTTTTAATCAGTCTAACCTTAACGGTTTAAACACCGATAGCACATTAAAAACAGTGATATAAAAACAAGTGTGATGGAAGGATATTTGCCTCATCAACAAGACACTACTTAGAAACACTCACCATGATAGTATATACAATTTGCAGGGGTGTGGAGGTGCAGCCCCCCCCCCCTATACTGGGGAAGTGCTAGGGTACTTGCAAAAATTAAAAAAAGAAACCTTCTATGCAGGCTTTTTTGAGTTTCAATATTTAGGAGCTTTCAGTCATTTGTGATCACAATTGAATGAGGCAATCACAAATAAGTAAACAACATGCTGGGGAGGCAATGAAAGTGACATTTGTGGTTGTTAGTGTAACACTGTCAAAATGCATACTGTCAAAATGCATACTGAATTGTTCAGCTACTTTTACACCTTCACCAATAAATTAGTTACGGTTTGGTAGCTACTTCTCTGAAGTACAGGCCAACACAGAAGGTCTTTGGCTAACTAAATTCACAGATGACTGCAAACTAGGAGCCATAATTGAAACTCCTAATGATGTGAACATCCTACAAAACGGCCTCACTGAGACAGATGCTTGGTGTCAAAGACATGGTCTCAAGCTCAATGCCAAAAAGTGCAGTGTCATCCCCTTTGGTAAAAACTCTGTACCCATGAACTACCACATAGCCGGTAGTCTACTCAACACCAAAAGTGTGATAAGAGACCTTGGGACACAGGTGGACAGTAGTCTCTCCTTTGATAATCACATTGCCACAGTGGTCAGGAAATCCTTCAATGTGGCACACATCACAAAAGGTTTCTCATCCAGAAGAAAAGAGGTAATTGCTCCCCTCTACTCATCACTCATTAGACCCATTATAGCGTACAACGCCCCTTTTGGTATGTACCTCACAAGACATCTACAACAACTGGAAAGGCCGCAAAAATACCTCACAAAGAGGATTACTGGCCTCAAACAGATGCCTTATGCAGACAGTCTCAAAAAACTCCAGCTTTACTTCGTCGCATATCGCCTACTCAGAGGCGATCTCTGCCTAACATACAAAGCTATGTCAAACCCAGAGCTGTTGGACATGCTCCACTTAAAGAAATCCCAATCCCTCCGAGCTACACGCTCTAGGGACCTAAACCTTGTCACCACAATAAACAGAACATGCTGGAGGGATAGATTCCTGTCCCAGAGACTTCCCATACTCTGGAACAGACTACCTATCAATGTCAAACAGAGCTCCTCATTAGCACTCAAGAAAAATCTTGATGATTGGATGGGTAATAGGAAATTCACCCCGGGGATCACTTCTGTGGTTCTGCTTGACAGGGGCACAGGAAAATAATTTTCTTGGGTGGCGAAAGCCAGGGTACCTTTTTGGCTAGGGTTGTATAGGTCCTAGGGCCAATAGCCTAGTACCTACCTATGAACAAATCAAGAAATAAACTTGTCAACTTCAACTGCTCAGGAACGCAACCCAATAGACATATTAAAAGTTCTGTTTGTTAGATGGACAAGCCCCCCAACCCCCTGAATAGCAACTGCACAGTCATACAGACATGAAGTAAATTAAAATTTCCACAAAACAAGGGCATCACTACAGGTGCACACCTGGAAACTACTATTATGGAGCTAAAGACATTTTTGGAAGAAATAATCATCTATCTGAAGAGCATATTACTTGTAAGTGGGGGTTGGTACTTGACTTGCCTTAGTGAGGATGTAACAGGTAGAACTAGAAGGGAAATATAACAAGATGGTAAATTTCTGAAGAAATTTATATAAATATGATGCAAATTCAGTAGTGGGAACTCTGACAGAATTTACACATTATTCCCCAAGGTACATACAATAAATGGGCTAGACTGTATAGAAATTATATGTGAACATGTGCATTTAATTGAAAGTTTAGACAAATATGTAATAACTATTTCCAATTATGCAGAGATAAAAATTAAAATAAAAATGCAAGGTAAAGCAAAAAATGAGAAACTGGTCCTTCCCCACCTTACTATTAAAAAAAAAAAAAAGGAATTTACAGAATTAGAGAGTTATTAGGGAAGATGGAAATTTCTTCAGAATGATTATCTAGTGAATGGGATATAAGGAAAATGGAGTTCTGAAATATGGTAGAATTAAAAGGCGGAGATATGGCTAAGAAGTAATAGGAATTAATCTGGAGTGAGTGAAAAGGTTAAAGTATTACAGGATAGGGGAATGTCACAGAACAAGAGATGAAAGTGCTGATGTACAATCAATCTGCAGGGAAATCTCCCAGAAAAAAAATGGTATTCCTGTGGAAGTTTGAAATTTTGGAGGGAAGAAAGTGATAAAGAGATGGAAGATTTTTAACAGTATTTTAAAAGGAGGGAAAGCAGCAGCATCTTGAAAGAAAGCTGTGGTGGCTCTATCTTCCCAAACACGGTAAAGACTCAGTCTCATATAGAATCATTTCAATTTTAAACCAGGATTATCAAGTGTTTATGTCAATACTAGCAAAAATAATGGCAAAGGTGTTGCCACTAAAAGTGATAGATATGAAACTATGTGGCTTTCTGGAGGGGAGGCAAACAGTTGTCAGCATTAATAGAACAGTGGTGATCCAGAAGGAAGCATATGCATTTCGTGATACAATAATAAGGCTAATTATGAGGATATATGAATGAATGGAGGCAAGAATTAAAGTGAGTGGGTTCATAGCAGATAAGGCAGGGGTGTCCCTCTATTATTTGCTTTATAGTTACAGCCACTGGCAAACAAAATAAGGGCTTCAGAAATTAAAGGATAGAATTGGTATGGTAATCAAGAAAAACTGGCTTTAGTTCCAGATTACATTATTTTATAATTGATAAATCCAAAAAAGAACATCTCAGTATTGTGGAACAGTCTGAGACAATTTCAAGTATTTTTAGAATATAAAATTAATGAAGATAAAACAAAGCATGACTTAGTTCAGCAATACCCATATTTATGGGTTCACTATAAAAATGAAGCATTTAGGAGTATAGATTAAAATAATTTCTGTTATGGCAACTAAGGATATGTGGAAAGAGACTAAACAAAAGAAAATGAATTGAGAAACTTCAATGTCTTACTTATGAATATGAATAGTAAGTTACAGTGAAAATGTCTGTTTAGTTTTATACAAGGGTCAAGCATTTTTTTTTTTTTTTAATCAAACAGAGGAAAAGTTGTGGACAATAATTAATAAAAAGAGTTGAAGGAATGTGTCTAGGACAGATAGAAGGCAAGAGTTGTGTGTGATAAGCTGATCCTCCCAAAAGAACACAATAGTTTAGGATTACCTGATTTGAAAGGATATTTTAGGGCTACACATTTGGGTCTATATTACCAGAGCAAAAGTCCTTTTGAGCAAATACCAAAACACCGACGCGTATTGCGCGAACCGCGAGAATACCGAATGCACTAAACCACGAAATTTTAAATCTCGAACTGTCATAGTCAGCCAACCCCACCACCCGCTACATACTACCTACCCAAACAAAATAAATAAACCACATACATAGACTAACCAAACCCTTCTTCTAACCCTAAAGTAAAGGACCAAAACCCTACTTCTAACCCTACAGTAAACCCCACATACACAACTATCTATGCACTATCCTTAACCCCTCCCTAACTCTAAGGTCTGTAACCACCGCACACTTCCCCTACGAAAATATACACAAACAAAATAAATCCACATACATACATTTAACAAAACCCTACTTCTAACCCTACACTAAATCTTACATACATTACCCTATCTATGCACTTACCTTAACCCGCATCCTAACTCTAAGGTCCGTAACTGTCACACACTTACCTTCTGGAGCTATACCACAGACGGGCCAATCATGGTAATTCAACATTTTCAAATTCGCGGTTTTGGACATTCACTGTAATGCCAGTTCGTGTAATACGTGTCGATGTTCACGGATTCACTTAAACGGACTTTCGCTCTCATAATAGGGACCCACACAGTTGAGGCTCATACACGTAACACAAGCAGAAGGTTATAATTCAAAGTGGAAAGGGATGATGATGAAGCAGGGGATGAGGTAACACACAAAAAATAAATAAATAAACGAGAGAGTAGATTTTTGGATGCAGAACCTGAAGGAGAATAACTACCACCACAGAGAATATTATACTCCTAAAGTTGCAGAAAGTATTCCAACACTAAGCCAGCACATGAATGAAGACAGGAGATGTGGGCAATATGAAATACAGAAAACAGGCAAGAGGGGCAGGAATTTACTGAAGAAAACTGGCAAAGGAACTAAGGTACTGGGAGTAAACAACTAGAGAGAGAAAGGTAACAGAGTGGGTTGAGGCCAAGAAGACGTTTGGACTGCAAGTAACAGACTGCCTTCCACATCAGGGACTGATAAGAGTATAGGCAAAAAAAGGGATCGGGGAGTCTTAAATGAAAAATCTGCACTGGTACAGACATCTAGAACATAAGTTAAAAAAGGGGATAATTAGTACAGGATATAAAATACTAACCATAGAAATCAATCAGAGAAGATTAGAAAATATTGGGAAAAGAGATTGGAAAAGCAGTTTACAAGGACACAATGGGAGGACATATGTATGGTACATACCTACGTATGCAACAAAGTGAAGAAGATTTAAGATTTCTTCATGAAAGTGTCTGCATAGGTATTTTTGTGCCCAAAATAGACTTCAAAGAATTTTTTCTCAGGTAGATAGCAAATGTTGGAGGTGTGATGGGGAAAAAGAGGGAAACTGGTACATGTTTTCTGTGTGTGTAATGAGTTGTCAGATTAAAACAAAATCCCTACAGAGTACTCTGTCAGAAATACTCTGGGAGTAAATGGCTGTAACCAAGGAAATCATTCTTTTGATGGGAGACAAGATGTGAATTACCTAGACGCTGTAATGCCTTATTAAGTTTAATTCTGTTGGTTGCCAAAAAAGCAATCACTAGTAAATGGAAATCAAAATCTAAATCAACTGTATTTATTGAATACTTAAGAGAGTTAAAAGAACTGGAAGATGGATCTTTAGAAAAGGGAAGGAGCACATTACATAGAAATAAATGGATTTGTGGGAACAATACATGCAAAATAATGTTCAGGAGAAGAACCGATATTTAACAGAAGGCAGGAAATGTGTCACCTAGCAAAAAAGTTTTGGAGGAGAATTTGGTGTATATGAAGTGATAAAGATTATGGTAATCACAGGACTTACCCTATATCTAAGCAAAACATAAGGGGGCCCTTCCATGATAGTGTACCCCATAACGGGCAGCATTCTGTGAACCACCCTAATTCTGTTGCAATGGTGCCCTACCACCACATCCTGAAATGGTACCCCCCCAGCTCCCATGACAACCACAATTTTGTTTTAGAAAATCATATTTCAGGTGATAACACTGATAACTTGAATAATGACAATTTTAATGTGGATATCCATGACCCTTTAGAGTTTCTCCCCTTCACCTGTCCATCTGGATATGACAGCGGGAACAGCATCACACAGGTGTGCAATATTACCCACAGTATCAACAACCTTCTCACTTTTCCTACATGAGGAGGGGCAAGGGGGAAAGGAGACACTGAACTTGGATGGGTTTAATTTGTGAACCTAACAATTTTAAGGTGTACAACTACAGCAATATCACACTGGATGAAACACATTTTTTCTGATTTTAAAAAGGGATTGACTTTTGCACCTTCAAGGCATTTTAATTTAAAGCAGAACTATGACTGATATAGGATCATAGGAGGTTACTAAGCTAAGGGCCCTGGGGCCCTTACAAGCATAGCCAAAAGTTTATCCCTCAAAAAGAAACCTCAATCAGCAAATGCCGCCCCTGTCAATGAGGGACACAGGTGGAACCCCCTGGGACAAATTTGTGGTTTCCATCCACTCAAGGTTGCGCCTGAAGAGGGTCAGCAACGTACTTTAACGTGTATGGGGAGTCTATTCCAGAGACAGGGCAGCCTCTGGGAGACAAACTTGTCTCTCCAGCAAGTTTTAATGTCGCATATTAGATGTAGGCCTTTCAATCAGATAATGTGCAAGGAGTTAGACTTATGGATATGGAGCATCTTTAGTAGTGTAGGGTTCGATATTGCCTTGTAGGTGTGAGACAGGTCACCTCTGAGCAATCTGTACGATACCAAGTAGATTGATAGTGATTAGAGTCTGTCCACAAAGGACAGGTGTTGCAGGGCATGGAATCTCTGAGATATTTCTGTGGACTTTCCAGTTGGTGCAGGTGTTTGGAGAGGTACATACAAAATGGGGCATTGTACTCAATTACTGGCCTAATGAGGGAGGAGTACAGAGAGGTAATAACCTCCTTTTTTTCTGGATGCAATCCCTTTACTTATGAGACAAACCAAGTAAAAGGTTTTCCCTATTTTAGGGACCAGGGTAGACCACAGTTGTAACAGTGACTGCATTAACTTGGGGCAAAAGAAAGATGAAACCTACTGTACTGCAACTTGTTTAGAATACAACAGCGAATATTATTACATAAGCGATTTCAAAATACTGGAAACTTTTTAGTCAATTACCTGGTACACTTGATATTTTTAAAAACACTCCTAAGTTTACATATAGGAAGGGTGTAGGTTTAAAAAATATGTATGAGTATAACAATGTGAAGTGCAGAACCAACTTTAATAGAAAAATTGATACATACAAATGTGGTAGTTGCAGGCAATGTCCTTATATTATCCATAAAGTAGCAAGAAACAACCAGCTGGTAAATGTAAACCATTGCAAAAGACGGAAAGCAGCAAAAATCAAGAGAGCAGCAACAGTAACATGAAGTATAGCTCCAAGTCTCACACGATACAAATAAACAGGAGGAGGAGGAAACAATTTAAGATCTTAGACTTACTCGAATTGCAACACTGCTGGTGTTATATATATTTGTACCTGCCAATGCGGTGCTTTTTATATTGGTAAAAGAGAAAGGGCACTGAAGTAAAGTATATATGAACACACGTATGACATTTTACATGGCGCGAATACTAACTCTTTGGCTATGCATGCTAAAGTTTGTGGAAATGTCAAATTTAAATTTTATGTTTTAGAGCAGATGCAAAAAAAATCCAAGAGGTGGTCGCTGGGAAGATCTTTTAGAGCACTGTGAATTATGTTGGCAACTACTCTTACAAGCCAGTAGACCACCTGGTCTTAATGATGTGCACTCTATAGCACCTGTAATAAAATTAAGCGCAGCAAAATTATAATCACAATATTTAGTTTTCACATAATGTAGGTTACCTAATTATTTATACACTTGTATATCACTGTTTCAATGGAAATTTTGACAAGTTTTGCAATGGGACTGTTCTTTAAAATCCTGCATTTATTTTAGTCATGTGACAACTGATTTATTTAATTAATTGCTATTTTCATTGGGTGTTATTTATTGATGTTTATATAAATATTTCCTACATTCAGGAAATATTTTACCAGTTCAGAAGTTGTTCATTTGTATGAATGAAAGTGCTCAACTGTTTAATAAATCCTGTGTGTATATATCACCAGTGTTTCGTATTTTGTACATGGTGTTTATTCTTTACTGTAATGTCAGTGGACCAGTGGCAGTGGTTTTATCTAAGAACACAAACCTCAAAAAATCACTCACATACTTAATGTTTGTATTGCAAAAAGCACATGAGATTTTAGAATGTTGTTTGTCTTTCGGCTTTTCCCGGTTAGGGGTCGCCATAGCGGAACTCAGGTCCGCTAATAATTGGCAGTAGATTTTCACAAACACCGAGGTGCCAGCTCGACATTCAACCTTCAATGAAGGCATGCCCATTTACGCATGTCTTTCGAATGCCCACCCAACCATTGGGAGGACATGCAGACTCCAAATCCAGCCGAGAATCGAACGGGAGAACCTCTTGCTATGAGGCAACAATGCTACTGCTGCACCACCACGGAAAAAACATGAGATTTTAGAATACAACTACAAAATGCTCAAATTCCACAAAACCAAAGATATAAAAAACATGATTATCAATGTTTAGCTAAGCTAACAATGCTGAATGCCCACTAACCGGTGTGTGCACATGGCACTGATCAAAGTTTAACAAGAAGCTTGGAACAATGGAAAGGTAGTATTATGAGGGGACAGAAAGCAGAATCTGTTGGCGTGCTCTCTGGGGAGTACTTGGGATCTGCATTACCAGTCAGCTAATAGGGATCGTGGCATGACAGATGTCATATTACATATAGAAGCACGCACAACATCCAAATAAATTAGCACAGCATGTTCAAGAACTAAGCTGATCTTCCACAAAGAAGACTACATGGCAAGATTCAGGGTGGGATACCATGCACCCTCCCCTTCCCAAATGCACATGAGTTTTTACAGTCACACTGTAGAACAGTGGCAATAAAAACACACACACACCAATCTAAATGCAAAGCTCCATAGCAAACTTTTTTTTCTGAAAAGCTAAACAATGGCTTGCATTTCACTTAAAGATCATAAATGTCTTATGCCTCTCAATGACAAACCAGGCCTTGGATGACAGCGTGAAGCTCACTTTGTCTCAGATTTCTAAGGGACCTCACTTCTCAGTCCTGAAACTTAGATCACAGGCCCAGATATCCTACTTACAGAAGAAATTGAGGAGGGGGAGCCCACATAATGAAAGGTTACATCTGTGAAAACTAAACAAGGAGTTCCACAGGTTAACTTGGATACAAGGAGGGGTTGTTGCACATAATAGGAAACTCAAATGGATTGTTAGAAGTAATGAAACTAAAAACCTTTATGTTGAACAGCAAGAAGCATCAACATTTTCAATGCATTTATTTATTTTTTTAACAACAAATACAAATTCTCCGTATCTTACCTTATTGTCCCTTTAAATGCATTCTTAAGTGGAGTTGATCCAATGTATAAAATTCGAACTTTAGCAAACCTAGGGTTAATACTAGTCACCTGTTTGGATGGGAAAGTATTAAAATGCATGTTACACTTTTAATACCCATATTTAACAAATTTCATGAATACAGCACACATACAACAGTTTCCATTTTATTTTTAACTTCTGTAACACCTTTCTCAAGCATCGATTTATTGCACATACTGTATATATGAAATACAACATGGAGTGACCTGTTCGGATTGCTAATCTCATACAGTAACATACGTGTGTGTGTGCATATATATGTTTATACACATTTTATATATATATATATATATATATGTGTGTGTGTGTGTGTGTGTGTGTGTGTGTATTACGCACATACACTTTTATATATAGAGATATATATATATATATATATATATATATATATATATATATATATATATATATATATTTATATACATAAAGAAAGATTTAAGAGTATGTCGGGACTAAAGGCAGACAGACATACACAATTTCACTGTTCTGTACCACTGCATTTACTGTGCAAACATTTTGAACATATTCTTTGTACTTCCTGTCCAACAAGGGAATAGTCACTTGGAAAACAGACAGAAACAAACATTTAAAGGGTGTTATGCAAGATTTGCAGTAGTCATCAAAAATTATACATACTACAGGTAGGATGAAAGCAAAGTACATTCATAATGTGCATATTCTGAGTACTACACAATTTTAGCCAGCAACATGAACTTAAATCATCTAATCTAATTACAGACTTGATAACATTAGCCTATAACACTTTAATCTACTAATTAAAGAATATATAAAGGGTGTAACCAAATTTAGAGATCTTACTGAGCCAAATTAACCATCCAACCTGATTAATTATCACACATGAGAAGCCAGAAAGACCATCAATCCAGGAATCTAGCCAACAGACCCACATATAAAATTGTTCTAAATGTGCACTTTTGCAAATGGCAGTCTTCATTATACATGGCTGGTTTGGAATATCAAGCTATGTTTGAACCTGGAGGGGGGGGGTGGCAATGTTCTTCCAAGAGATCGTATTAAACTTTTTGTGATTAACAGGTCATATATTTGAGGTTTAAGAAATGCTCACTCTGGACTCTTGGGGGGGGGGGGTGCCCACGTTCCTCCTGAACAGAGGGAGTCGGTTTTAACTACCACAGACCCTTACCTTTGTGAACTTCACTCACCTAATCACTGAACAATTAGGGCAACTTGAGATAAATAAGGCTAGGCTTGTAAAGGCTCTAGGGCTGTCTAGTAACATATGACAAATGTTTTGATCAAAGTAAAAGCCTGGTACAAACTGACTACAAAATGTCATTTGTAACCCAGCAATATAGCTCAAATTAGGAGCACTTCATACCTCAAGGATCCAAGAGAGGCACAGTTACCACTGCCACAATCACAAAAAGCATCAGGGTAGCTTTGTTATATCAGTGGGATATAAAGAAAGACTGTCCAGGAGGGAGCACTGAAAATCTCAGAAGACAACATAATGCCAGTCTTGTTGCCTGATAGTAAACTTTATATTTACTGTATACACAACAAATGCTACAATGCTTATAAGCCTTTGTTACGGACAAACAAATATTTGATAATGAACTCCGTATTCTCAACTGGTTCAGCAAATTTGTTTGAAAAACATCAACCTCCTGCCTGAGTAACTAGGTTGCTTATGCACTACATTTGAACCTCAAGCATACCAAGGTTACCCACAGTAGTTCATCACGGACAGTATATTTTTTCACAGAAGAAACTGTGTAGTCTTAAAAGTATAACATAAACAGATAAGTGTACAATAAAAATGCAGGACTGGTTGCTTACTTTTGTTATTTGGCATTTTACATAACACACTAACCACCAGCCAAATACACAATGACTTTGTACTTCCTTAAAAAGCATAAATCACATCAAAGATTGAGACTGTATGTACCACTGCTCCAAACATTGAAACTGAATGTGATATGCTTGAGTACACTTCAGTTAAAGTCTTTACTGTAATTTGCATAACTTTTTATATAGAAAATTGAAAAGCATATATACTGCTTGTTACTGCTATAAAAATTAAATCTGATAAAGCTCTGACATTGGCAAAAGCGCTCAACTCTTGTTTTAACTCAACAAGAATCAAATTATTGTGTACCATCAAAAATATCTACATGATGGTCACTGTATTAATTTTATTTTAAATTTCAATTTTATCTTGGACGAAGTTAATGGATTTCATTAAATGCTTGCTATAGGGCCCTGGTATATTGTATAGTTGTGCATGTTTATATACATTGTGTTAACATATTTTATTGTAATGGTCCTTTAAAAAGGGATGGGGGGATTCATTTCAGGGAGGAAAAGTTTAGCGGAAATAGAACTATTTAAAAGTTAGTATTAGGATGGAACAATTTTTATATCCGAGGAAGTCCACAGAGGTGGATGGACAGAAGTGCTTACTTTCTTGATGTATTAGTAGGCAGACTATTATTTTTTTGTTAATAAAGTGGAGTTTTAGTGATCGTTGGAGCCTGTTCATCTGTATAGCTGTTTTTTGTACTCTGTGTTTTAACTTAAGTCCTGGTTTATACAAGCAATACTAGCTTGAATCCTGTTTTCTTATTTTTAATAAGAATGCAAAGTAATCTATGACATGGACCTTACATAAATAGTTTTCACAACAATGCATTTTAATAATTCATATGCCAGTACTAAGAGTAACTGTTCCTGTACTTTAAACTTATTTTTCTGTGTTTTAACTTAGATTTGGATTCCTCTGTCATGGCACTACACTCACACTGCAGACATTTTTAACCTCCACTTTCAAAAGCAGCCAAAAACTGCACAGTTTTACAAAAAGTAAAAAAAAAAAAACTCTCAATGTATTCTTAAGTAGCACAATTAATGCTTCCAACATTTTGATGAACTTACTGGCATTTAGTTTATGGTCATAGTTAAATATCAACTAACATTTCTATGCATAATCAGAGGCTTTTCTCATTAAACTACTGGCAAGCAAACAGTCTAAGACACATTTCTAACTACTTGATTTCTGGAGCACTGCTGGTCCAGTGTGGATCTTTTTACCTCCAAGGAACTCAACCTTTGTATTTTTTTTTTTTTTACCAATGGGGGTATGGGACTCCAGAGGATAAACAGAGAAGGAAATAATTACTTTGCTTAGTCTCCAAGCAATTTTGTGGGGAAGGATAATCCCCATCGTGAATTAATAATTTTCCCTCTATCAACAGCAGTGTGTGCGTGTGTGTGCGTGTGAGATGGGGAGGATAATCCCAACTGGTTTACACAGGGCCACCATGAGGTAAAATTTCAGAATAACAGGTGTTCCCTACCTGTGCCAGTATCAGAAGTTCATTAGGAGGCAACTACACCTCAGGGTCTAGCCACAACAAATTGGCTATTATCTCTGACCTACTGTACCACCTTGGCCCTGCATTTATAATACGAAAGCTTAGGTCTCTATTTATCAGAAGCCATTCTACCAGTTTCCACTACTCAGGGAGGACAATTATAAGAGATGAAAGAGGTAGCGTGACTGCTTTTTTCATTCCTCTGATGGAACTGATCACAGTTTCTAGTGGGCCCACGGATTCATTTTCTCCAACTCAATTGTTTTACATACTGAAAGAACTTACTATATTTCAACAGAATTCAACTCAAAGTATCCAAAACACTCAACTATTCAGATTATAATTAACTTACACAAATCTAACATTAGAAACAATGGCTCGCCACAAAAATAAATGCAATCTATCATTGCTACACTTAGAAGTTAGAAGCAGAAATTACTGAATGGCAGAAAAATAAAATAATAGCTTATATCTATATCTGTAAGTTTTCCCTCATGAAGTGTTGACTTAAAAGTGAATTCCACTTGGGCACTTCCTTTGACCTTATCTACCAGTCATTGCTCTTTACAGAAGTTTACTGATCTCTACACTGGAGCCATGGTGTCCTCTTATGTATTTTTGTCTGTTTATCTGCACAAGTCTTTTTTTCTAGTTTGGCCACTTCATTTACTAGTTCTAGGTCCTCTCTTATTGTCGGGCTACACAGAAACTTCCATTTATGAGTTAACATTTGTGTTGGCTGCTCTCATTAAAAGCACCAAAAGTGCTACTTAACACTTTGCTCAGCTTTCAACTTTTGGCAGCTTAAATAATTCTGTTATCACTGTTATTCTGCTGTTTGTGTGTTTGTTTATTCTTAGCTCTCTGGCTGTACCTGAAAAGGGTCCATCAGAGTTCTAGCACAGTTAATGGAAAATAAAAAGAAAACAAAACTTCCATGTAGTCCATCAAGAATGAATTCTTATTCAGTTCTCGTTCTGTATTAAATGCTATTGTATGCAGGTCTTAGAAATCTCTCCTACATTACTCCAAACACTTGTACTCCAAAAATATAGGACTCTATATACTTTTCTTTCATCTCTATCAGGCATCATCAATCTTTGGAAACATATGATGCAGTCTGTCCAGGGTGCAGCAATATTTATGAAGGTATTCCTAGGCAAATACCCTAAACATGACTTATTGGAATACTTGGGGGCTAAATGTATCCTTACACCGTTCTCTTAACTAAGAGAAGCTTCCAAACTTTCCCCATCCTGCCTTTAATTTCAATGTTTTTGCCATTTTCTTTGACTGAAATATTAAACAGGTCTCACTAATCCTCTCATTGCCTCTATCATTGAATGGTCTAATAATTCAGTTAGTGCACTGTGGGAGCAAGAGAGAAAAAGAAATGCAGATTCCCTCTCACTTACCACTTATTCAGTAACGTTTTCTTCTTCTTCACTTTGCTTTTACAAGTGTTCACTGTATTTCTTGTTGAGTCAGTTATAAGATTCCTGAACGGTTTAATTCTTGGTGACTAATATCAGAGTTTACAATGAATCAGTCTCTCTAACAGAGGATTATGATCAAGTCCCCTTATTTTATGTTTGAGACATGAATATTTTATGTTCGAGGCATGAATGCCAAGAATTTCACTTTGAGAGCACAGCTCAAATGGTCAATCTCAGCATAAACATTGAGAGCAAACCGTTATGATCTGGTTCCTGATTATAATTCTTTGCAGTGCATGGAATTTTATCTGCTCCATGTCCAATCAGCACACAGCACTGTGAAACAGACAGTAGGCTAAAACCAAGTGCCTCGCTGTACAGCTAATTGCTTTAAAAGCTGTTATAAACAGAAAATGTGTCAGAAAGTGTCCAAGTGTAGCAGAGTGAAGTTCTAACAACTTTTTAAAAGCTGCTTTACTTTCCACTGTTCTTTGACAGCCATCAGTATTTGCTGTTAGTCCTTAGCACTAGACCCAATGGTAACAGTGTTTGTATATGTTTAAGAAGCTTTTGTTAAGCATCCCCAAAGTGCTGTTAAGCACCCCATTCTGTGAACAAATAGGCTATATGACTCTTGCTCTAACTGGAGAACAGATGGGCCAGCTCTCGCACCGATGGCAGTAACAAATGTGTCAACATGTTATCAAGGGAGAATCTGAAGGCTAGTATGATGGTAAATGCAAAACAAGACAAAAAAAACTCAGTGCTTGCAAATTGATGGTATGACTACTTAGATGACCCTAATGTCTTTCAAAGGCCCCTAGTCTGGCCTATTATTGCTAATGGAGGCAGCATAACAGTTCATCTGTGATCACGAAATTCAACTGCCACTGAAGGATCAAGAAACAACTTCTGAAAACTTTTTTTCGACTTAAGGAGCACTGGCCAAATAAAGCATCTTGCACAAAATGATGAGCTTAGCATGACTAAACATGGTATGGTGTCATAGTTCTACAGTTAATGTAATACTGTTTCACTTGGGCTATGTAACTGTGACTGACAACCTTCAAGCTGTAAAGGATGCTGCAACATGATGCCTATCAATGGTTAACCACTGTATGCACATGTCACTGTTGCCTAATTTGCACTGTCTGTGGCCTTGGGGTCAGAATATATGGAGAAGGGGGTATTCCACTCATGATGTGGCTTGGGCTGTTCTGGACCAAACTTATTTTCAAACAAAGGTACTCATCTGTGGAATTCACCACCTTATCAGTTGCAATGGGGAAGTGCAGTGTGGCCACTGAAAAGACCCCTGAAAATTTACAAGGCCTTTTTTGGTTCCTTTTTCACCCTCTCACTTTCAGTGAGGATCAAGCTCACCATTCTCTGCTTCCACCCCAGTTGTAGCCTATTTACTTCATTCCTCCAGGAGGAAATTAAGAGTGAGAGAGACGAGTACTGGAGACTGGAGCAGTCACTCATTCAAGGCTAGGGATTTTATTTCTTTAAGACCCTAACACTTTAGCCCGTGCAGGATTTGGCATACAATTGGTGTCAACAAGATTATATTGCTCACTTTAGTGGGCGAAGGAACCCCTCATCACTACTCTGTCCCCCAGTGATGTCAGCGCTCTTATTGGATGTCAAGTCGCTAAAAAGTAATCTATAGCAGGAGTATACACCTGGACATGACATTTACCAACCCCCCCCCCCCCAAAAGAGAAACAATCTGGCAAAGCCACATCACTCTTCTCTTCTATGTCAGTTCCAGCAGGAGTTCAGGCAGCTAGACAGACTCAGATCATCTGGGTTACAGACTGGGTTGTATCTTTCTATGGCACAGCTGGCTGCAATGTCTGTTTTATTACTACATTATTTTTGACTGTAGTGTTTTACAAATGCACTAGTTCATTGGTTTAGAGCTTACTGTATCCTGTTTATTTTAGCTTTTCTATTCTTGTGCATTTTAGTTACTGATATCAAGCAAACAATACAAAATAAAGTTTCATTCACAGGGTTTCATAGTCATGTAAAATACTCCCCCCACCCCACCTCTTACTGCAGCAACCTTTGTAACTTCTGAACAGGATTATTGATTGGTCATTTCAGTCATGTTTCATATATCTTATTATTTAAACTATTTAGGAGTGTGTTCAAATAGTCTGAAGATGTCTCATGTATGTTTATGAAACAAAAGTGCTTACCTATTAAAGTTTTCATCTTACAGTTACTCAAATGTTAGAAAAACATTTATTTTTTACTTACATACTTTGAAATTTAATAAACATTTGTGATTGGGTATGGTATTCATGAAAACAGTATGCAGTAAGATACAACAAGCACTATGTCCAGTGCTGACTGCACATGGCCTACATATCAGTGTGATTCACACGCAGAATAGGCTCTAATGCCAGACTGTGCACTGTTACACTACTCCCATAACTAACAGGGATGAAGTCAGGAAGGGGAGAATAGCAATGAGCTGCTAATGCTGGCCTGCCTATTCTAGCGGGGATGAAGACTCTGGCCGAATGAAACACCAATATCTACTGGAGAGGGAGGTGTACAGTGTGCAGCATTAGAGGCTAGTAACATGTTTTGTTTAGCCAAGTTGTGTTCAAGAGACAGCTTTCATGGATTGTGGGTGGGAACATGCATGTCTCCACATCAGCTGCCAGATGAGTGGCAAGGTCCAAATACAGAAATAAAATCTTCCATGACTGCTTGAATGACAGCCGTACCATGAACAGCCTTGCATATGCTCACAAGAAATCCCATACCAACCTTTCAACCCCATCACCACCCATTTTCCTTCTTTAAGCCTGCCGCTACCTGCCATTCTATCCCAAACTAAAGTGACCTTTGCTCCAAACAATTTTTTCGTATCCCTCTTAAGATGAGGCATATGTCTTTTTGTGCAGTGTTTCCACATATATCCCATTTAATCCTGACCCAAGTTTTTGCTCTCATTCTTCATTATGTACTTCACTAAGAAAACATTCCAAACACAAAAAACTTTTACTGTGGAATACTTCCATCTTACAGCTTCAAAACACACCAGAAAATAAATCACATAAGTAATCCTGTATTGTAAGTACTTAATGAAAGATTTAATGTAATCCATGTATGTAGCTTTGTTATGCCTTTTCCAGCTCTAACAACCATGTGGGTCCCTATCATAACACTGAAAACTCATGTCAATGAAATCAAATAGTCAAACCCATTTCACTGAAAAGGGCAGAAATGAAAAATTGTGTAGAAAAGTATGCAATGGTGTTATTTATCATAGGAATTATTAGAGTAGTGTGTCTAGCACATTGTGTGTGAACTGAAATGGCAGCATTATATTGTAGCCCCAGATCTGTAGACGTCCATGTTTGCTCTCGAGCAGTGATTCACTGTGTGTGCTGTTTTTTTTTTTAATTTTCTCCACGGTTGTGTGATCATGGAGTTAGTATATACTTTGGTATATATAAGTAGGGTCTATATTACATAGACGAAAAATCAAAATCACAAACGCTCAGATGAGTGAAAATGCAGGTAATCAAAATTACTATTGTGGGAGGCTGTGCCCCTCCCCACCCTACAAAATATACTCCAACTCCAAGATCGCACTACAGTGAGGAAAGGGCAAATTTTCCAATATTCACTGTACCGCAATCTCACAATATTGATTTCAATTACCTGCATTTCTGCTCATATGAGCGAGATTTTAATTTTTCGTCATTCTGATAAGAACCCTATAAGTAAGGGGGGTGTGAAACCCCCTCATGGGGTGAAGGGGGGCTTGCCCTCCTGAAAAAACATGTTTTAGAATATACCTCCTACGGAGAAGGTTTTCAGTTTTATGAGTTTTCACTGTTAACTGTTTTGCTTTTACTTACCAGAAGTTGCTGCTGAGAACACCCCTACACAAAATTTAAATTACATTTAACCTTCAAAAAAGTTGAATACTTCTACACTATTCTTGGTACCTTTTAAAGTTCACTGAAGCATAATGTATCAGAAATCTTAATCAAACTTTCATAATTATCAACAGCTATTGCTCTCCCTGAATAATGAATTATGTTAGTAACTGAAGCCTGCAGTTTTCTTAATGTGAATACCCCTGACAATTCTTTACCACATAGGAGATCCATAAAATGCTAACAGAATTCTATTTTCATCTTTGACTGTTGTGGCACATTCTGGATATTTTGTTAAACATTACAGTCATGTGTATGTATTTTTTTCTAGCCACATTTTCGCTTTCCAACTCACTGTTACAAGGACTGTAATCGTGGGCCTCACATTTTCAAATGGAACCTGAAAAATGCTACTAAACCAGGTGCACACAATACTATTTGAGGAAATACTACTCTGCAAGAGATCTTAGTTCTGAAACACTGGTGTAAATTCACAAAAAACACAGAGTCCTCCCTTTATTACCTGGAAATAGACGTACAAGGGTATCAGATTTCCCACTTACTGTACAGTGCACAGTAATTTCCCTGCATTCTTTGGTGGAGGTCTTGTCATGATTAAGCTGCAAGAATGTGTGTATGAAAAGCTTGTTGGCTGACCAAGATTTTTCTGCTAATTGTATTACACCACCCGTAGCCTGGATGAGTGACCTCCCACAAATGCAGCCCTAAGATGTATGTGCCCCTTTTTACACATACACCTATCCTCAGCTATGGAGGACAAGGATACCTCTTAGTGGCAGCTCATCTCTGGACCTTCCAGTTCCTTTAACCACAACACCTAGTCTCTACTGGGTGTCAATATCCCAATTAACATAGCTGCCTCCTTTCCTCAAAATGGGTTAGCTAGCACAAGCCACCCTAACCCTACCCATCTGGCTCCCGTAAAACGTAGATCTATAACTAATCCCAAGTGTCCAGGTTTGGGGTAGCAGTCAGGGCTTTACCCCTATCACAGCAGGAATAGAACATGTGCATGCAACTTGCTACCTTTGCTAGTAAAAATGAAGGTCAAGAAGGGCATGCAAATTACTGTAATGGTTAAGGACACTAAGGTGGTGCCTGGGCTACAGATGAATCTCAGTCACAAGACAGTTATGGTGCCTCTTAGAGGAAAGTCATATAGTGTAGTGGTACAGTGGGGATGAAGTGGAGGGGCAAATGTGAAGTATCTTGTGGTATGAATTACAAATGATCTGGATGATATTGGCAGACAAATCTGACAGGGAGCTGTAAAAGGGATGGATACAGAGACCTTGAGGTGTCAAGAACTAAGCTATCCCTCGGTGTAAGAATCAGGGTGGTGAAGAGATACGGCTGCTCAGACCGATGCATCTTTTATGTATATTCCATGAGGTTTAAAGGAAGGACAAGTAAACAAAAAAAAAACCTTGTGAAAGGTATGGTAGAGCTCGGGTATAGCAAAGGAACCAGCTAAGCTAGAGTAGGAAGATAACAACCTGCCTGTTTGAGGCTCTGGCAATAGGCATAGCACACCTAACAGCATATTTATATCACAGTGGTTAACTTTAAACTAGGAATGTTAGTTTGAAGATGGGAAATAAGTGCCATTATGGCTGAAGATGGAATAGGAAGACAGTAAGATGAAAAAGATCTGGTGAGACTGTCTGGCTTGATTAGAAAGAAAGACAAGGCTAATTATGACATGGGAATTAAAGCTGTTACTAGTTATACTTACTTGGAATGCTTTAGGAGGAGGAAGAGGAGGATAAGGGCTGAACAGGGTGAATAGGGTCGAGAGAAGGAGTGGGTCTGTTAGAACACTCAAAAATGGAACATGACAGAGAGGCCAGATAAGTAGGTCATGCTGAAATCAGGTAGGCCACTGATACAAAAGTAGATGTTTCACATCCATTTTGCCAGTTACCAGTGAAGCTTGCGTTAATAACAAAAAAATAGAGTTATGGTAAGACCTGTAAACTATAGGGTAGTTACAGAGGGGCTGGAAATACTTAAATAATTAGAGAGGTGAAGGTGGGTGAGTGGGCTGATGAAGGAGGGTCTTAAACAATAGGAGAAAAGTACAGTTTTGTACCTACCATAAATGTAGATGTCCGATAGGCATGCATCTGCAGTCCTTACAAATGGGTTGTCCTGTCGTCAGGCAGCCCTTCGGTCGGCCAGATTCCAAAGTCTGGGTCTGGCCTCGGCTGGTGTCGCACTTCACCCGACGTCATAGCGGCAGTTCTTCGGGTATAAAGGCATCACCCGACGCCATTTTCCTCAGTGTTTCTTGCCCCAGATGCCAGGTGCCCTCTAGGAAGGCTAAATTTGGATAAATGCAAATGGTTCCAAATAGTAGAGAGCAAACAAAAAATAAGCATGTATGTACATATATACAAACAAATACACCACAATAGATTCCCCCAGCTAGCTACAAGATGGGCAAATACCCTAGGAGTACCACAGAGGGGAAGGAGGGTGGGTAATCTTGACTGCAGATGCATGCCTATCGGACATCTACATTTATGGTAGGTACAAAACTGTACTATGTCCTTCAAGGATGCATCTGCAGTCCTTACAAATGGGTAGAATACCATAGCCAAACTGGGGGAGGAGGAGAAATAGATTATGGTGTAGTTAAGATCCCTTGCAAAACAGCAGTGGCAAAACCTGCTCGGGATCTGGAGTATAAAGGTAAATTATAATGCTTGGCAAATGTATGCACGGAGTTCCAAGTAGCAGCCTCTAAAATGTCTTTGGTAGCCACTCCTCGTAAAAAAGCTGTGGTAGTGACTGTAGCCCTTGTAGAGTGAGGCCTGATGTTTTCTGGAGTTTTCTTTCCATGGTAGGAGTAACAAAATCTAATGCAATTTCCTATCCACTTAGAGATTGTCTGTTTTGAAATTGCTTTTCCTTCCATTCCTGTTGCATATGCTACCAGTAGCTGGTCAGTTTTTCTATTGCTCTTGGTCCTGTCCAGGTAGTAACTTGTCTATGTACATCCAAGGTATGCAGCAGTCTTTCTCCCCTGTTTTGTGGGTTGGGGAAGAATGTAGGTAGGTGGATAGCTTGATTTAAAGATACCCTGGAGACCACCTTTGGCATAAAAGTAGGATTAGTTCTCATGGACACTCTATCTTGATGGAAGATCAGGAAGGGCTGTACTGCCATTAATGCCTGTAGCTCAGATACCCTTCTTGCTGAAGTGATTGCAAGCAGGAAAGCAGTTTTCCATGATAAGTACTGTAATTCTGCTGTTGCTGCTGGCTCGAAAGGAGGGAGTGTCAACTTTTCTAGCACAAAGTTCAAGTCCCATGCTGGCAATGGCGGATTCTTGGGTGGCTTTACATTTTTAATCCCTCTCAGAAACTGCCTGAGCAGAGGATGTGAGAATACTGGAGGATCCAAGTTGTATTCTGCTGAAATAGCTGATGCATGAATCTTAATGGAAGAATAGGACAGGCCGTTGTGGAAGAGCTCTGCCAAGTATTCCAGGATGTTAGCTATGTTTACCAGTGACACATTCTCTCCTTTTGCAGTACTCCAAATGAGATATCTTTTCCATTTTGCTTAATAATTTTTTCTTGTTGAGGGTCTGCGAGCCTCCAAGACAATGTCTTTAACCCTTTGAGATAAATCTGGGTTATTTGGTCTTATGCAATGTTCCAGGCAGTCAGCTGCAGTGTTTTCAGGTTTGGATGCAGGGTTTTGAAGTTGTTCTGTGTTAACAGCAAGGGAACTAGGGGCAGAGGCCATATTTGTTCCCGAGACATACTCCTCAGTAATGGGTACCAATGTTGCCTTGGCCAGTCTGGAGCTATCAGGATGATCCTTGGACGGTCTTCTTTGATCTTCAGTAGCACCTTGTGCATCAAAGGAAGAGGTGGGATTGCATATGCTGTCAGGTTTGTCCAATTGAAAGATAGGGAGAGTCCACTTTCCAAGCAAGTGGGTGGTACGTCCTTGTGCAGAATTTTTTCAGTTGGTGATTGTGTGGGGATGCAAATAAGTCTATTTCTGGCGGTTCCCATTTCCCTGTAATGGTTTTGAAGATGTCCGGATGCAGCATCCATTCGTGGGCATCTGTGATAGTTCTGCTTAGGATGTCTGCTAGTAGATTTTCTTTTCCTGGCACAAAAATTGCTTGTAGCTGAATGTTGAAGCTCAGTGCCACATTCCAGAGGTCCATTGCCATCCGGCATAGAGGGTATGAATGTGTGCCTCCCTGTTTGTTGATGTACCACATAACTGTGGTGTTGTCTGTCCTTATCAGCAGTTGACCCTGTTGAAGAAATGGTCTGAATGCCTGAATTGCCAGTTTTACTGCCAGCATTTCATTTTGATTTATGTGTAGGTGCAGCTGGTCTTGAGTCCATAAGCCTTGTATGCACTTGTCCAGCATGTGTGCCCCCCAACCGAGGTCTGAGGCGTCTGTTGTGATGGTCTGACTTGGTTGAGTGCTGTGGAAGGGCAGTCCCTTGTTTGATTGACAGGCCTGGGCCCACCATTGGAATTCTTGTTTCAGGCATGGAATTATTGGAATTTGGGTTTCTAGGCTGTGCTTGTGCTGAGACCATAAATTCCTTAGGTACCACTGTAACTTTCTCATATGTAGTCTGGCATGTGGAATTAATATTATGCAGGATGCCATGTAACCAGAGCTTGCAGGACTTTTCTTGCTGTTAGCTGGTTCTGCTTTGTTAATGCCATGAAGTAGAAAGGGAGTTGCACCTGTTTTTCTACTGTCAGGAATGCCATTTGTTTTGTTGTGTCCAAATCTGCACCCAAGAAGGTTATTCTTTGGGATGGTATCAGCCTTGACTTTTTTATATTGACTGTGTATCCCAGGGCTTGTAGTAGATGAATGACCCTTTCCAAATCTTTTGTTAATTTGTTTTTTTGTCCGCTTGTAACAGGCAGTCGTCCAGGTAAGGGTAAATTTGAATTCCCTGAAGCCTGCAATGAGCAATTACTGATGCCAGGCATTTCGTGAATACTCTGGGCGCAGTAGATAAGCCAAAGGGCAATGCTGAGAATTGATAATGCTCTGATCCTGCAAGAAATCTGAGGTATCTTCTGCAATTTGGTCGTATGGGGACGTGCAGGTATGCCTCCTTGAGATCTAGAGTTACCAGCCAAGACTCCTTGCCCAGCATGGGAAGAAGCTGCTGTAGGGTCAGCATTTTGAATTTTGGAACAATGAGGTATGTGTTTAAAGCGGACAGGTCGAGAATAGGTCTCCACTGGTTTTCTTTTCTTGGTACCAGGAAGAGTCTGGAGTAAAATCCTTGCCCTTGTTCCATAGATGGTACCCTTTCTACAGCTCTCATCCTTAGTAAGAGAGTTATTTGTTCTAGAGCTTCTGTCTTCTGATTTGGAGGTAGGTTTGGCATTCCTCTCTTCCTTGGTAGAGTATGGAAGTGAAACCTGTAACCTTGGTCTATTGTCTGTAAAATCCATTTGTCTCCTGTGATGTAATGCCAGTTTACTGAAAATAAGGCTAGCTTCCCGCCTAGGGGTGCCTCTAGTTGTTCCCTGGTAGGCGGTGCTAGAGCCAAGTCACTGTGATTGTCCTGTGGAAGTGGTGGTGGCTAGATCTGTGGCTGTACCTCGTTGGTTGTTAGCCTGCCACTGACGTCCCCTGTAGGCACCTCTGGATTGACCCCTGCCTCTTGAGCGCCTATTCCTGCCTCTCGGAGCTCTGGCGGGGTCTGGAAAGGACCAATTCTTGGAAGGCCAGTTCCTGCTAAACCTTGGAGGCTGGACCTGCAAGAAATCCTTGACTGTCTGGACAGATTTTGCTTTCTCTTCCACCTTCTTCAGCACCTGCTGCAGGGAGCCAAACAAATTGAGCTTATCCATGGGAGCATCTAGGAGCTTTGATTTAACATGGTCTGGTAAGGACTGCTCTTTTAACCATGCATGTCTTCTGATCACTGTGCCAGTCATGGCTGATCTAAAGGAAGCCTCCAGTACATCATAGCCGCATTTTAAGGAATGATTACTGACCTGCTGAATGTTATGTACCATTTCCTGTACAGATTTTTTGTCTAATGGTTCATCAGAGGACAGTTTTTTAGTTAATTAGTCTAACATAAATTCCTGATACTGAATCATGTGGAATTGACAGTTCAAGGCCCTAGCTGAAAGAGTAGCAGAAGTGTAAACTTTTTTTACCCCATCTCTCTAAGGCCCTAGATTCCCTTTCAGAGGGGGTTTTTGGTAGAAGAAGCTGCTACAGCCTTGGGTCCCTGGGAGATAGTTTCGGGATCTGCAAAAGGGGCCTTATACCAATGATAATGTGTGTCCGGAACCCTGTAGTACCTATCGGGCTTAGCAGGGGCCGGAGGAAGAGAATCAGGAGCAGTACAAGCATCATTAAAAGCATCATCCACAACAGTAAGTACTGGAGGAATGGCTAAATGCCTATGCTGTGGTAAATGCAAAAAGGTTCTAAGCCTTTTCCTAGAGTCTGAAAAATCCTGGCCCTGCCATTGAAATTGTTCCCTCATAGCATGCAAGGTTTCCCTAAAAGAAAATTCCTCAGGCGGAGAGGCAGAAGGAATGGAGTCTTCTGCATCAGAGTCCTCATAAGGAGAAAAGGGGCCTTCTGGAGGGTTTGAATTATCTGATTCATCAGAGGAGCCATCTGAAGAAACTGGCTCAGGGGGCTCTACTCTAATCCTCTTCGCTGGAGGTGGGTGAGAGGCCCTGTCTGGATGTGGTTGGGATCCCCGGATCAAAGAAATTAGATCCTCTGCTAGACTAAGCATTTGTGAACTAGAGCTAGGCCTGTGAGAGGGGGTCTTAGCAGGCACAGATTTGGTAGTTTTAGCTGCTTTAGCCCTGGCAAAGGCCTTAATCGACATGGATGCAGGAGGCCTAGCAGCTCCACGTGCAGGGGTAGAAATATCCAAAGGGATAGTATCAGATAAAGTAGCAAACAACTACCACAGTATCCAAAAAGTTCTTTAATAAAATCTCTGACGTCTCGGCCAAAGCCTTCAAGGAGAATAAAATTGTATACAGGCATCCACATTTTATAACAAACTAGTAACTCAATTAAACAATTAAGCAATTAATTAAGCAACACTCTCCAATTGAACTCAGCATTGAGCCCACAAGGAGACATAGTTTTATACTTTAAAATAAGCAGAGCTTCTTTTTGCAGTAACACAGTTTTAACATCCTGCTGACAATACATTATTGGCTTAACTTGTTCTAAAATAGTGGCTTTTAAACCTTCACTATTTTTATTATGACATTCTAAAAAATGCAAAGCTACAGGGCTTTCAATATTACCATTCTTAATGTCCCTTATATGCTCTAACAATCTCAGTTTGAAGGCCCTTTTTGTTTCTCCTATGTAATACATATTACATGGACAACATAGAGCATAAATAACCCCCACTGACTTACAACAAAACTGCTTAACAGGAGTAAACTTAACATCATTAATAAATGGAAAACATGGTGTGATATATTTGCAACCTTTGCAATTTCCACAAGGGAAAGTGCCAACTTGGCATGGTTCTTTATATAATGAAGGTGGAGGCAAAATAAATTTACTTTTAACCAAAAAATTTTTTATATTTCTACCTCTCCGATAGGAAAATTGTAAATTAACATTCAGCCACTGTTCAACATTTTTGCAAGAAAGTAAAAAAGACCAAAATTGTTTTACTATATCAAGAAATTGAGAAGTAAAACAACCATGCCGGTCACAGCATTTATTATAGAGTTACTTCATTTTTGTTTGACTCATAATTTTTTTGAGTTTAATGAGATTTTGTATCATCAGTTACAGGGTACAGCCATGGGGGCTTCTTTTGCCCCCATGTATGCTAATTTATTTATGGGTTTATTTGAACTAGAAACAATATACAAGCATAGATTTTTTCAGACCCATGTAATATCTTATTATAGGTTCGTGGATGATCTAATATTCTTGGTTGATGCTGATGAAAGTGACATTAAAGCATTTGTTAAAGATATTAATCATAATAGATTTTCTATGAGTTTTGATGGTCTAAAAATGGGACTTGTTGTCCCATTTTCGGGTGCTATTCTCGATAATTCTACTGGCACTAAAATTATAACTTGATCAATAGAAAATTTGACGGTACTAATTTTTATTTACATGGAACCAGTGGCCATCCTCCTCATACGTTGGATGCCTTACCATATGGGGATATGTTACGTACATATAGATTATGTGGAAGACCTGATATTTTTCAGCAAGAAATGAATACTTTGGTGGAATCTTTCTTGAGTAGGGGATATAACAAAGATATTTTAAACAG
The DNA here is from genome assembly GCF_019279795.1 of Protopterus annectens. NCBI lineage: Eukaryota > Metazoa > Chordata > Ceratodontiformes > Protopteridae > Protopterus > Protopterus annectens. Next base: position 479,929,663 of record NC_056748.1, read on the forward strand.
GTGTTTTGATAAATTAGTTAAAAGAGTTAAGCTTTTGATGGTGTAAATAGTTACTTTCCTGCAAAATGTGGCTCAATATAATGGTAATAATAACTGTAAGGAAAATATGTATTTTGTAACCACTTATGGTTGTTTTACTTCTCAATTTCTTGATATAGTAAAACAATTTTGGTCTTTTTTACTTTCTTGCAAAATGTTGAACAGTGGCTGAATGTTAATTTACAATTTTCCTATCGGAGAGGTAGAAATATAAAAATTTTTGGTTAAAAGTAAATTTATTTTGCCTCCACCTTCATTATATAAAGAACCATGCCAAGTTGGCACTTTCCTTGTGGAAATTGCAAAGGTTGCAAATATATCACACCATGTTTTCCATTTATTAATGATGTTAAGTTTACTCCTGTTAAGCAGTTTTGTTGTAAGTCAGTAGGGGTTATTTATGCTCTATGTTGTCCATGTAATATGTATTACATAGGAGAAACAAAAAGGGCCTTCAAACTGAGATTGTTAGAGCATATAAGGGACATTAAGAATGGTAATATTGAAAGCCCTGTAGCTTTGCATTTTTTAGAATGTCATAATAAAAATAGTGAAGGTTTAAAAGCCACTATTTTAGAACAAGTTAAGCCAATAATGTATTGTCAGCAGGATGTTAAAACTGTGTTACTGCAAAAGAAGCTCTGCTTATTTTAAAGTATAAAACTATGTCTCCTTGTGGGCTCAATGCTGAGTTCAATTGGAGAGTGTTGCTTAATTAATTGCTTAATTGTTTAATTGAGTTACTAGTTTGTTATAAAATGTGGATGCCTGTATACAATTTTATTCTCCTTGAAGGCTTTGGCGAGGCGTCAGAGATTTTATTAAAGAACTTTTGGATACTGTGGTCGTTGTTTGCTACTTGCTACTTGCTACGTGGTGTCTTTTTGTTGTTTTTGATGTCTTCTGATCCACAGTACCATCTTCCAAGGATTTTTAGAGAGACCAGAGAAGGAAATCAGATGTCTCTGGACAATTTTCTTCTGAATCCAGTTAATTCCTCTGAGAGAGGTGATAGAGGTGGCGTTCTAATTCTCAGAGAGTGCCTACTGAAAATAATGTTATTTGGGAAAAGTGGGAAGAAGAAAGAAGAAGACGGTCTCCCAATCCCTTTTCCAGTGTTGGAAGGAAGATTCCTTTGTCTGTTAATGCGGAAAACAAGCTTTTGTTTGAGGAATTGGAGAAACTAATGTGGAAAGAAACTGCTGTACATTATAATATATGTGGTCTTCAGAAATACATAGAGACAGATACAACACCCAGGGGTCTCAGAGTTTTTAAAGACCCCTCTACTCCATTTGACCTTTCTTTGGACTCTGATTGTGTTTTTCACAAGAGGTGGGTCAATGCTGCACATGTCTGTGTTACTGAATGGTTACATATACTTACTGAACGTGATTCACTTAAACAAAAAGAATTGTGTAATAACATCAAGAAAATGTATACAGATTTATCTAGTACTGTTTCTGTGGCTATATTTGATGAGTTTCTATCTCAAACTAATCAGAAACTCAAGGAATATGAAGCTACTTTAGTTGAGCGTAAAAAAGGCAAACTTCTCAGTGATGTGCGTGACTATGAAGCCAATCGGGCTTTTTTGTCTAAAGCACAACGCACGAAGGTGCGTAAACAAGTTAGGTTTCAGTCCGGTAGACAGATGAATGTTTCTCATGTGTCTTCAGCGTCGGAAGGGGGATATACATCTTACGAAGACGGAGAATATGAAACGGAGTTTCCAGTATTACCAGCGGCCCAACAAAGGGAGAACTTTCGCTCTACATTTCGTGGAGAGGCCGCCACCTCTTTTCATCATCAACAGGGACAGAAACAGACATGGGACCAATCTTCCTTTCCAGGTGGACAACGTTATGGACATGGGGGATATAAGAGGGGTAGAAAATGAACATGTATCGAATAATTTAAGGTATTGTAATACTGCAGATTATGTTATTAATTTATCTGGTTATGATTTTAACTGTGTTGAAATGTCTTTACTTAATAGGGGTTTGAAATTTATCCCCACAGTTATTAATCCCTTCATGAACTTAAAAAGATATGTATGTGTTTGGCAGGAAATTACATTTGAAACATTTCTTTAGTAACTGTTCGACGTCTTTAAATTCTGCTGATACATTTGATGATAGTAGTTCTGGTGATAGTTATTTTTCTTGTTTTCAGATGAAGCTATTAATGCATATTGCCAGCTAGACACTACTAAGATACCTACCACTAGTAATTTTACTCCTGGTTATTTAAATAATGACATATGTCAGTTTGTTAGTTTAGTTAATTTTTTTACTGAACTCAATTATGAAAAATTTATGAGTAATAAAACTAATGTTGATTATAACTTGCAATGGAATGAGTGGCAAGCTTTAGTTAGGCTCAGTAAAAGAACTGACATAATTTTCAAACCTTCTGATAAAGGTAATAAGCTTGTTGTTTTGAATTCTGCTGATTACTTTTCTATGTGTATGGAACATTTAAATGACAGTAACACTTATAAAGTTATATCTGTAGATGTTTATTTCAAATCAGTTCAGGAATATTTAGATTTGTTAAATAAAGGGGTTAGGCTAGGTTATTTTAGTTCCACTGATGTTAAAAAGAAATTTCAGATAGAAGGTTCAAAAATGGCTCTTTTTTATTGCCTACCCAAAATACATAAAAATCTGTCTAGGCCCCCTGGGAGGCCTATTGTTTCTGGTTCTTTGTATTTTTTGCATAATTTGGATATTTTTCTACATCAATTTCTAGCTCCCTTTGTATACAAATTGCCATCATATATTTGTGATGTTTTTGATTTTCTGAATAAGATGAAAGGGGTGAAAATAAATGCTAGGATGACGTGGTTTACTATTGATGTTAAAAGCCTCTATACCAACATTAAACACCCTTTTGGTATTGAGGCTGTTAGATACTTTTTGGGTGACAATCCGGTCACAGCATTTATTATAGAGTTACTTCATTTTTGTTTGACTCATAATTTTTTTGAGTTTAATGAGATTTTGTATCATCAGTTACAGGGTACAGCCATGGGGGCTTATTTTGCCCCATGTATGCTAATTTATTTATGGGTTTATTTGAACTAGAAACAATATACAAGCATAGATTTTTTCAGACCCATGTAATATCTTATTATAGGTTCGTGGATGATCTAATATTCTTGGTTGATGCTGATGAAAGTGACATTAAAGCATTTGTTAAAGATATTAATCATAATAGATTTTCTATGAGTTTTGATGGTCTAAAAATGGGACTTGTCCCATTTTTGGATGCTATTCTCGATATTTCTAATGGTACTAAAATTATAACTTCGATCAATAGAAAATTTGACGGTACTAATTTTTATTTACATGGAACCAGTGGCCATCCTCCTCATACGTTGGATGCCTTACCATATGGGGAAATGTTACGTACATATAGATTATGTGGAAGACCTGATATTTTTCAGCAAGAAATGAATACTTTGGTGGAATCTTTCTTGAGTAGGGGATATAACAAAGATATTTTAAACAGGTGTTTTGATAAATTAGTTAAAAGAGTTAAGCTTTTTGATGGTGTAAATAGTTACTTTCCCTGCAAAAATGTGGCTCAATATAATGGTAATAATAACTGTAAGGAAAATATGTATTTTGTAACCACTTATGGTTGTTTTACTTCTCAATTTCTTGATATAGTAAAACAATTTTGGTCTTTTTTACTTTCTTGCAAAAATGTTGAACAGTGGCTGAATGTTAATTTACAATTTTCCTATCGGAGAGGTAGAAATATAAAAATTTTTTGGTTAAAAGTAAATTTATTTTGCCTCCACCTTCATTATATAAAGAACCATGCCAAGTTGGCACTTTCCCTTGTGGAAATTGCAAAGGTTGCAAATATATCACACCATGTTTTCCATCTATTAATGATGTTAAGTTTACTCCTGTTAAGCAGTTTTGTTGCAAGTCAGTAGGGGTTATTTATGCTCTATGTTGTCCATGTAATATGTATTACATAGGAGAAACAAAAAGGGCCTTCAAACTGAGATTGTTAGAGCATATAAGGGACATTAAGAATGGTAATATTGAAAGCCCTGTAGCTTTGCATTTTTTAGAATGTCATAATAAAAATAGTGAAGGTTTAAAAGCCACTATTTTAGAACAAGTTAAGCCAATAATGTATTGTCAGCAGGATGTTAAAACTGTGTTACTGCAAAAAGAAGCTCTGCTTATTTTAAAGTATAAAACTATGTCTCCTTGTGGGCTCAATGCTGAGTTCAATTGGAGAGTGTTGCTTAATTAATTGCTTAATTGTTTAATTGAGTTACTAGTTTGTTATAAAATGTGGATGCCTGTATACAATTTTATTCTCCTTGAAGGCTTTGGCCGAGACGTCAGAGATTTTATTAAAGGACTTTTTGGATACTGTGGTCGTTGTTTGCTACTTGCTGCTTGCTACTTGGTGCCTTTTTGTTGTTTTTGATGACAGTATCAGATAAATCCTGCGAACCTGCAAGAGCAGGTGTGATTTCAGTAGCAGATTCAGCCTGGCTGGATGAAGCCTCGGTAAGTGGCAAGCTTTCGGCCGAAGGAAGAACCGTGGACTCGGTTTCAGCCGAAACCGAGACACTTGCGGTTGGCTTAACCGCGGTTTCGGCCGAAACCGCGGACCGCGAGTGTCGGTCCTTTTCCTTGCGTTTTTTAGAAATTTGCGTAGTCGGAGTATCCGACGGCATAATGTAAGCGAAATCGGAGCCGAAAAACTCTTCAGCAAATTCCAACCGACGTCTAAGTGTCCGTCGGTTGAAAGAAGCACAGGCTAGATAAGCTGCTACGTCGTGGTCTGGGCCTAAGCAAGGTAAGCAGTAAGAGTGGAAATCTTTATGAGGTATTTGTTTCCCACAAGTTAAACAGTTATTCACTTTTTCTGACATCTGCTGAGGCAAGAAAGAGTCCCCAACGGGGTACTTAGCTTTTTAGAAGTCTTCGGTACTTGTAGTAGTAATCTCTGGTTCTGACCGACCGGCACTTGCGAACAGCTTCTGCTTCGGGCGCCACGCGGCAAGAAAGACTGAGGAAAATGGCGTCGGCTGATGCCTTTATACCCGAAGAACTGCCGCTATGACGTCGGGTGAAGTGCGACACCAGCCGAGGCCAGACCCAGACTTTGGAATCTGGCCGACAGAAGGGCTGCCTGACGACAGGACAACCCATTTGTAAGGACTGCAGATGCATCCTTGAAGGACATCCGCTAGAAGGGGCAAATAAAAACTGAGAGAATCTACAGATAGGAACTATAAGGAGAGTGTTAAGATTTGGACAGATGGATAACTGGTATGGAAAAAGAAAAGCTGCATGAAAGGGGGACAGAGCCAAAGCAGATGATGTTGAGAGACTAAAATATACTGGAGAAACAAAGATTTTTATGCAACTGGGAGGATCTGGTGGTTTAAGAGTCTGAAGGATGGGCCTGGGCACATGATCTAGTCTCAACATAATATAGTGACATTTTGGAGAAGGGTGTTAAAAATGTGAAGGTGCCATTACAACAATTTTTGACAGGTTCAGTTGAGCTTATGGTGATGAAAGATGTGATGGGAGATATGCTTGGTAGTTTCTGGATAGGTAGACAACCAGAGAGGCAATAATGACACTGAGGTCAGAAGTGCACCATCTAAAAGTGAGACACTGACAAGATTTAGACTAATAAAACGTGTCTGAAGGCAGTGTAAAAGAAAGTGGAGAAGGCAAGGCTGTGATAAGAAGAAAGACTGAAGCAAGGAGATCACAGAAGAATGTAAGTGGTGGTAATGGATGAAGAGAATGCTGATGGCCAAGATGGAATTGTGAATAAGTGGAGGTTTTGAAATACTACAGAAAAGAAAGGTGGACTGGTGAGAAAGTTGAGAGAAAGCACTGGTGGAGAAGGCGTTTCATAGTTGGCGAAAAATGTAGACTTCATCAGTTCTGTACAAACTACAGTCTCTGGAGCTTGACAGGATGGTGTGGGGAAATTACTGATAGCAAGTTAGGGGGCACAGGACTGATGGCACTTATACAGCAAGTAGCTTAGGACTTTAATGCTGGCATGCATGCATGCTCAATTTGATAGTGAGGAATTTGTGATACGTGAAACACTAGGTGTCCTTTCTTAACCATTCCTACATCATTTATGCCTCTGTGCTTGCCAACCATTGAGCCTCTCAATGTGTCTTAAGTCTCCATACTGGATAACCCCAGTATAGGGAGGCAAGAGCTCATAAGAAAGGTTGGAGGTTGTCATCCAACCAGCCATGGGAAGTGGCCTATGCTTTTGCCAGCATTTTGGCAATGAGGATGTTTCGGGGCCCTCTCAAAGTATCACTGGCAGCTAATGTGATCTCTCACATAGGTTCATAGATAAGCAACAGGCTAACTGCCTTTGTGGGCCATTTTAAACCTAGCCAATTCCCCAATGTGAGAATCAAACACCGTACTGTGTCTGTAAGGTAAACACCTTAACCATTACGCCAACCTCCAAATTAAGGATATCTTGGGATTAGAACCCTGAACAGCATCACACAAGCTACCTGCCTTAGTCCTTTGAGCCACAGCATAAGGTTATGATACCTGGAATATACAGACAGAAACCTTAAGTTTGACATGCATGTGTACCAAGTAATAAGTAAAACACACTAAAAACTGGGGGTGCTTAAGGATTCGAATACCATATGTTCTCCCAACCATAGCACAAACACTACTACTGCTGTGCCTACTACAAGCTTCTTCAACTCTGACAAACCTACAGTGCAATGAAAACGTATTTGCCCACCTTCCGGATTTATTTTTTTGCATGTTTGTCGCACTTAAATGTTTCAGATCAAACAAATTTAAATATTAGACAAATATTAGACAAAGATAACACAAGTTAACACAAAATGCAGTTTTTAAGTGATTATTTTATTTAATAAAAAAAAAAAAACTATACAAACCTACATGGCCCTATGTGAAAAAGTAATTGCCCCCCTTGTTAAATCATGAAGTAACTGTGGTTAATCACATTTTTGGGAAAGCTGAGTTCAGTTTCACTAGCCACACCCAGGTCTGATTACTGCCAGACCTGTTGGATCAAGGGATCACTTAAATAGAACCTGTCAGACAAAGTGAAGTAGGCCAAAAGATCCCAAAAAGGAAGACATCATGCTACGATCTAAAGAAATTCCAGAACAGATGAGAAACAAAGTAACTGACATCAGTTTGTGACCTCAAGCTGAAGCCCACTTGGGTTCTGCATCAAGACAATGAGCCAAAACACACCAGCAAGTCCACCTCCGAATGGCTTAAAAAAAAAAAAAAAACAAAATGAAGGTTTTGGAGTTGCCTAGTCCAAGTCCAGACTTGAATCCAGTTGAGATGCTGTGGCATGACCTTAAAAAAGCGGTTCATGCTCGGAAACCCTCCAATATGGCTGAATTAAAAATTCTGCAAAGAAGAGTGGGCCAAAATTCCTCAACAGTGATGTGTAAAACTCATTGCCAGTTATCGCAAACGCTTGATTGCAGTTGTTGCTGCTAAGGGTTGCAAAACCAGTTGTTAGGTTTAAGGGGCAATTACTTTTTCACATAGGGCCATGTATGTTTGGATAGGTTTTTTTTCCTTAACAAATAAAATCATCACTTAAACTGCATTTTGTGTTTACTTGGGTTATCTTTGTCTAATATTTACATTTGTTTGATGATCTGAAACATTTAAGTGCGACAAATATGCAAAAAAATAAGAAATCATGAAGGGGCAAATACTTTTTCATTGCACTGCAAGTTGGAACACTGCCAAAATAATTCCAGATTTGGTACAAATGTACCACACAGATCCCACTACTTCAGGTAAGCAAAACTTAAGAATACTGTAGCAATCACCACCTAAAACTTGTTCATACCATCCTTTACAAACCACACAGAAGACCTGCTCCATTAAACACTGTACAAGTATACACTTGAAGGCCTCTTAGACTACTTAATCAAAATCAGCTATTTAAAATGAAAAATCCAGAAAAAGAAGTGAATTCCACTAAAGAACGCTCAGCAGAGCAAAAAACAATGTAAATACTGGAACAGCGTTGCTTATTTAAAATGAAATCACACAGATATGGTTACCAACTATACTCCCCCAGTACAGCAAACAAATATCAAAAATGAATACATTACAAAATATTAATAACCAATGTAAAACAATACCTGGCAACAATTCAACACTGCCCATGTACCACACAAAATTATTTGTACCCAAGAAATAAATCCAGTCTCTAATCTAATGCTCTGCTATTAAACCAACATATACAGACATTTCCACTTTAGTGTTCTACACTATATACCAGTTAGTCTCAAATGTGTCTGTTTTTTGGTGCTCCACTATTATTTCTATTTTACTCCAGACAGAAAGTGCAAGTAACTTCCATTTAAATATCCTCCATCGACTTCATTTTAAGACAGTAAAAAAACAGCTGCTCCTATGGTATCCAACAGGACCATTCCTTGGAAGAGAGTCTTTACGATGTTTCCAAGTGTGAAGAGTTTCCTCAAGTGCTGGTACATCACTTTTGTTTATTTATTTATCCTTTGCTGACCGGGATAGTTCAATTAGCTTAGCAGTCTCTTTTCAAGGGAGATCTGAGGTGGTATTTACACCACTAGGGGAAATTTGGTCAGGACATCAGGGAACTTCCCCTACTTGTTGTTGTCGCAAAGTAGGGCCTATTTTGCAGGAGCAATTCCTGTTTCTGTTCCAGGCATGGTGGTGACCAAGAGATACGGGCAGGCAGATGGACAGAGAAGATTACAATGATGGAGTGGTAAGAGAAATGGAGGAGAAAGCAACTACCGAGACCAGAAAAAGGAGTTAAGTTTCAAAGAAATCTGTTTCATGGAGATTAGCTGGGTTGGCGAAAGATAGATATATAATTGCAACCCCCCAGTCAGGACGGTCGCAGGATGACTTCTTTAAAGAAATATAGTGATTGCAGAGTGAGACAGAAAACAAAGAAGATATTTCTTTTGGGGGACATTATGGAAAAAACGCAAAAGGAGGATGCAGGGACAATCCTTAACAGTGGTGAGATGGAAAAGAAAACCTATGCAGAGAAAGTAAAATAAGGCAAAAGGGAAGTAACAGGAAAGAAGGCGGAAGAAAATGGAAAAATGGAAATGCATATTAAGAATTCAAAGTACAAAACACAAAGAAATGGACAGGTATGAAGTGTGGGACAATTTAATACCTCATGTGGGTGTAGAATCACATAAGGTAAGAGCATTTATTCTTATTAACAAAGATACAATTTGTGACATTATATTTGAGACTGTTTTTTCAATGGAACATTTTCTTGGAAACTATATAAAAAAGAAAGATTATAACACATGGAATTTTTATCTGATAAAAGCATTTAAAAGGGAAACAAAAATCATGTACAATTTCGAGTTGGAAAGAGACTTTGAAAAGGCATTTGATAACATTATGTAAAAAAGTTCTGGATATTGCAAAATTTTATGATAAAACAGGTTTATGGACTGGTGGAAGAGAATGCAATATTGTCCTAAAAACAGAAAGAGAAACAAATTATAATACACCAAGCATGATAAATCTGGACGGGAATGTTGTAAAATAACAGGGACAACACAAAATATTTTTTGTGGAAAAGAAGAGCATTTGATAAGTAAATGTGATAAAAAGACATTTTTGGGGAATGGGACATAATGTAAAACAAATGTGAACCAAAATGTTACAAAATTTCTGGATGGACTGCAAAAATTAAAACAGTAAGAAGAAAATGAACAAAGAAGAAATTTTAGTAGTAGAAATAGAAGAAAAATTGGATGAGGAAAAAATAGAGAGGACAGATGATCGTCGCTTTCATCACTTATATCAGTACCAACTGAGGTAGTAAAAGAAAAACAAATCTATTGATAAAAGGGTAAAAGACAGAAAGAAAAGGGATAGGTACAAAAGAAAAAAAAAAGAAAGGAGACTGATGAAAAAGAATTTACAGCCAATGATTGGGGGTTGGTATAATGGTTTGTATGTTTGACACACTGACACAAGTTTGTGTTGGAATCTCACCTTTGGAAGGGAAGTTGGCTTGATTTAGAAAGACACATTAAGAAAGCTAGCCAAGTAATTAGTTATGAGCTTATGAAACCATGAATCAAGGAAAAGGGAAAATGAAAATTTTAGAGAGTTTTATGTAAAAGTGAAAAGTATTAAGTAAATAGTAAGAATAGAGATTTTGGGGTGTTGAAATACATGTGAAGTAGACGTAATTATATTACCTGATACAAGATTTTTAACAAATGAAGAAAGATCACAAACAGAGAAACTACAGGGAGGAAAGAGTCTGGAATTTGGGAAATGAGACGCTCTGGAATAGCCATAACCTGTAGAAATACAGTAAAGATATTTGATTCAACTGTAGCAAAAAATGGAAAGTTAACCATTGCATATTTAAAATTGAAAGAACAAGTATACAGAATTATAAAATTATATGCTTATACTAATTATAATAAAAGATAAAGCTTATTTCATCAGATTTTAGACTATGTAATGATAAATATGAAAATTATAACAGGAGAATTCTGAATTAAGAGGCAAGCTTACAAAGAAAGGAAATTATGCAAGAAAAATGTTAGTAGCTACCTTGCCAACAGGCAACAAGCTGCAAAATGGCATGGATCCATCTCCACATACCTTCCCACTTCTACAGGAGTCTCAAAAGTATCCATCCTTGGCCCTCAGCTGTTCAACGTTTTTATCAATAAGCTACATTCATCTTCTTGTGAAGGTACTGGATATGCAGATGACTCTGTCATCTGCTCTTCAAAACACCTTAACTCACCTCCAAGAAATCAATTAACAAGCTGTCAAACTCTGTTGAAACCTGGCTTAAAATGGCACAATCCCTAACTCAAACCCCCCCCCCCCCAAAAAATAAAATCCTCCTTTTTACTCACCAAAACTCACACCCCTAACAAAGCATCCTTCAAAATCTTTTTTGGCAAATGGCACTGAAATTGAGTTAGTCCACCACACCAAACTATTAGGAGTCATAATAGATGATGATCTTAAATTCGAGCTCCATATCCAATGCAATATCAAGAACCCCATCAGAAACTATGCATGCTATACAGAAAAAATAATTTTCTGAGCACAAACACAAAAAATACTCTAGCTAAAACTTACCTTCTGCCCTCCTTACTCTATGGAGCACCAATTCGAACCAATTTACAATCATCCATAAAAAGAAAGTTGAAAGCTGCTACAACAAAATTGCCAAGTTTGCTACTAATTCATCATCCTTTACCCATCACTGCAAAGCTCTGCATACCCTTAGCTGGCTGAACTCCCCCACCACCTCTCCTACATTCAACTTATTACATAAAATCATACACAAACCATTAGCCTGCCCAGCTCTTACACCTTTAAATCAATATGTATTTTTCAAAAAGAACTCCTAGATCAGAAGACAAAACATCTTCTCACCATAAATAAGCCAAATAAGTCCCCTGGACAAAGTCTACATTTGTATTCAGTAGCACAAAAATGGAACTCCTCATCTCTAACCACCAGAACTATTTCTAACCTACCCACCTTTACATGCTCCCTAAAAAGAATAACTTATAAAATCTTGGACCTGCTCCTGTGCCAATTCTGGCTGAACGTACTCACTATACTTTACTCATCCCTTCAACCTAGATCACACTCACAATCCTTTCCAGCCTCCTACTCCATTCCATTTGTCCCTCCACCTTACCTTATTTAAATTCATCTCTGTAAACCTTTCCTCCATCTCTTGCCTCCCTACTCAACTAAGATACTTTAAGACACCCTACCCTACCTTATAATCTCCTTCTCTCCATCCTTCTTCCCTCTATAACCACAATATGAACACCTCTCTCATACCAAGACATCACTTAATTTCAACTCACTGTCTCTAATCATGTAATCTCCGACAACTCTTTAAATATCTTATTACAATTGTCTCCGGTCTCATTTACCACGTACTAATCTATGTAATAAATAATATGACTACTAAATTTTCCTCACATTCTCTTCAACTCATGTTATTGTTCTTCATTGTGCTCTACTATAAACAGATGTTCTGTTTTTCTCATTACATTTTTTTCTTTCACTCTTATGTTGTCTAGTGTAACATGATACTTTGTGATTTAAAATATTTGTACTTGATTTCTGAAATATTGTCATTGTGGAGCTTTTCTCCCTGGGCCTCCGCTGAAAACGTGCACTTTCTGGCCCAGTCGGACCTTCCTGGTAAACAAATGTCAACTAAATAAAATTAGAAGATATGGTAAGTTAAAACTTTGGGACATAAATTCATCGAGACTTACAAAAGGGTATGTATAGAACTGAAATAGATTATTTTACAGTAACAGATTTAGTTATAGGAGAAGGGAAGGTAGTTGAAACAGGATTTTCTAATCATCTTGCAATATGGTTAGAGATGAAGATAAACAAGGAATATATAAAAATAGGCAAAGGATCAAAAATGATAAACGAGAAGGCATGGAATGAAGAAGGAAAAAGATTAGTAATACAGTTATGGAAATGTCATATTACTATGAGAACATTTTAAAAAACTGGTCTGAATAGTGGATGATATTTAAGGAAAAATAAAAATTTTTTTTTTTTTTTTACACAGTTGCAATGTGACGAGAAAAGTCGAGAAAAAAAAATATAAAAACATACAACAATAACTGGAAGATTTAGAACATAATGATAGAAAAAGTACTTTGGCAAAAAATATATGAAAAAAATCAATGAAAAATACAATTGTTATACAAATAAAGACATTTTCTTTACAAGGAAACAGAAGTGTTGAGTTACTTAAGCAGATTAACAAAGGAAGATGGTACTGTAAAGACAAAAATAAAAAAACGTAAAAGGAGAAATGGAAAGAACTCAGGGAAAAGATTATGAATAGTGTAGCACAATATGTACAAGAAATGTTTAAAGAAAAAAGAAGGAAATAAAAAAAACATGGAAAATAAATAAAAAGTTAAGTTTGTGTCTTTCGGCTTTTCCCAGTTAGGGGTCGCCACAGCGGAACTCCAGTCTGCTAATAATTGGCAGTTGATTTTTACGTGCCGAGTTACCAGCCCTGACGCACAACCTTCAACGAAGGTACGCCCATTCACGCATGTCTCCACACAGAAGACGCTCTAGCTGAGAATCGAAAGTTAACAGTAAAAGGGAATAAAGAGTTGGAAAAGGAGATTTCTTTAAATAAGCTAGATAATGTATTAGCACAAGTAAATACAGATTTGGCTGCAGGACTAGATGGACTACGGTATGACGTGTATAAAAATTTTAATGAGTGGCAAAAAAATATTTTGTAAAGATTTGGAATGAATGGTTAAATGAAGATTTTTATGTATAAAGATTTATGAAGTGGAATATTCAAATTCACATGGAAGGAGGAAGACAGAAAAGAATTAAAAAACTGGAGACCAATAATACTGAATAATATTAAGATCTTTATGAAAATAATACAAATGAAATCTAAAACTAAAAAGGAAAACATTATGGAAGATAATATACTGTATATAGTATAAAGGGGGAAGGGTTGTCAAGAATTATTAATCGTAGTCAATTATGAATGATATTATGAATAGAAAAGAAGAAGCGAAAATCATGAAAGGAGATCTTAATAAGGCATTTGATACAATTGGAAGCAAAATTTTATGGGTAATAATGAAAAACTATAAAAGTGAGAAAGGAAATTATATGTGCCAGTTTACAGTAGTAATAAAGTAAAAACACTTGTAAATGGCTGGTTAAGCCAAGAGATGCATATGAAGAGTGGTGCAAGACGTGGATGGCAGATGAGTTGCATACTGTTTGCATTAGTTATGAATGTGATAGTATATGAAATAAATTATAAAATGAAGGAGGTGGGGTAAATTAACACATGAAGGGCTAAGAATTCAAGTTCTGTAAAATAGTTATTTTATGTCATATGGAATGAAAGAGTAAATGAAATTATTTTTAATGGTAAACTGATTTTAGCAAAAAAATAAATAAATAAAAAACACGTTATGCATCGCTGCTTAGTTAGGGTTAAACTATTCCCGGCGCCATGAAGTCTGCTCTTTGAATTTTCCCTTAGAACTAGCCATTTATTTATTTATTTTTTTTTTGAGTTTTAGCAATCAAATCTGTTTCTTTGAGCTCAGCACTTGTTCAGAACTCACTCTAAGTACTAAATAGGCTACAAATTACAACAGCACTCAACTTTCCTCACTTATCTAGAGGGAAACAGTTTTTAGTACTTAATAAATAAGCACCTATCCAGGTATGTCTAAGGGTCAGCTCCCAGTGTTTTCTCCTGTCTACCTGATGAATCTGGGCATCTTGGGGCAATGCAGCAATTGCCTCATGTACACAGACAACCCTCTCCTCCTACCAGCCAACAGTTCAAACATGTGACAGAGGCACTTATATAGCCAAACTGGAAGCAAAGCTTTCTTCACCCAATACTAGACTGGATAGTCAAGAGGAGAAGGTAAACACTTGCACCACACCACACTCATCACATAGTCCCTCAAAACCTACACCAACAAAATACACACGTACATTCATGGAAGCTCACAATAAAAGCCTGCCCAAGCAACAGGGACCTCCAAAGCAGAAACGCAAGCAACCTCCACTGCCCAACACAACCCAAATGACACATAGCCCACAAACTCAGTGTGCCACTCAACCACAGTCCATAAGGCATAACAACGTACCCAACACTCTAGTCATAGATGACTCTGTAGTCAGGCATACTGATGTTCCACTCACCAGGCTAAACAAGGAGAAAGTTACTGTCAGCTGCCTGTCAGGTGCCTGGATCCGCCACATAATGCAAACACACCTGTCACTCCACAACAAGTACAAATATGACTCAGTCATTGTCCATGTTGGTGTGAATGACCTGAAATATACCTCCCTGGACTACATGAAAAGAGACATGGAGGAGCTGTCCGATCTTGTAGCCCAGGCAGGTATGACCCTAGCCCTGAGTAGCATCTTGCCATCACCCAGAATGATACCACAGTACAAAGACAAAATGATTGACTTCAACAATTGGCTAAGCTTCTGGTGTCATTCTAAGGGGATCCAGTATCTGTTTGCCTGGGATGACATGATCGACAGACCACTATGCTTTGTCAGAGATGGCCTGCATCTGTCACCCTCGGGATTCTGGATACTGGCTAAGGCTCTTACCATCCCTATAGTGCCTTTTTTAAGCAAGGTTCAAATGACAAATTCACCACCATAACAGGTACAAGCAAGCAAAATCTGAGGGTAATGCTACTCAATGATAGAAGTCTAAACCTCAAAATGCACTCACTTGAAGCACTCCTTAAAAATGGAGAACATAGACATCTGTGCAGTGACAGACACCTGGTTCAAGGCTTCAGAGAGCACCCCTGCATTACACCAGGCTATAATTCATACCACACCTTTCGGCCACCTAACCTGGACCGAAAAACAAAAGGCGGAGACGTGTCCATATTCATTAAGGATATCCACACCTCCAGGCTAGTTGCTCAGCATAATGTATCTGAGATTATCTAAGTGCAACTAACTTTGGGCAAGACCGCAATCCAAATTGTAGCTTGCTACAGGTCCCCCCACCATGCCACAGGATTCCCACTCCTCATTTCTTGATACACTGGAAAATATTAGTATACAACCTAACACCCTAATAATGGGCGAGTTCAACTACCCCACCATTAACTGGGAAAACTACTCATGTACTTCTTTTGCTCAACGTTTTCTGGAATTCATAAATTCCAATGCCTTGGATCAACTTATCCACACCCCCACCAGGGGCAGCAATATCCTAGACCTAGTCATTACCAACATGGGCAACCGATGTTCCACACCAGAGGCCAATTCCTCATTGGTCAGATCCGACCACAAGCTCATCACCCTAGACATCCACATCCCGCCCCCACCCACCATTATGGAAATGACCGTAAAAAATTTCTCCAAAGCCAGTTTCACACTTCTTAAGACAGAAGTGGCAAATTTCATGACACCCATGTAGACGGACAATAGAGGTACGATTGCTGAAGCCTACTCAAATGCACTTTATAAGCACTTACACGAGTGCATGGATCGTGCAATCCCTAACAGAACCAAGATGCTATCCTCTAAAAAAAGGAAGCCAATCTGGTGGTCCCCTGCCATAAACACTACAACAGAAGAAAGAAACTGTTGCAAAAAAGAGTAAAATCCCATGATTGGAGAAACTCCCTGGTCAGCCTTAGTAAGAAGCTGAGTTGCCTCATAAAATCCTCCAAAGCTAGTCACGAAAACAAATACAACCACAAAGCATTCTATAGCTATGTCAAGAATTTCAATGACAACACTCAGATCTGCTCGGAGTTGCAGCATAAAGGCACTAAATATACAGAACCAACTGATATTGCCAACATCCTGGCAGATAGGTTCAGTGCTAACTTTACCCTCTCTCACCCTTAAAGGGCCCATCTCTATACCGGAAGAATGCAAAGTTCCTGTAATCATGGCTGCACAGATAAAAACCACACTCTCCAAAGCCAAGAACACAGCATCCATGGGATCTGACAACATCCCAAGCTGCATTCTACACAAACTACAGAATGAACTGGCACTCCACCTAAGTACCGTGTTCAATCATAGCCTCACCTCAGGCTTTGTGCCCACTGAATACCGCACAGTGACGGTTATCCCACTCCACAAAGGGGGAGCCACCATGGACCCCAGGAACTACCGCCCCATTAGCCTGACGAGCCTGGACTGCAAGGTTATGGAATGTATCATCATGGAACTTATAAACAATAACATTGGTAATCTTCAAACTCTGGACCCCACCCAGTTTGGGTTTGTAAAAGGCAGATCATGTCTCCTAAACTTGAAAGACTTCTTTGAAGCAGTCACCAAAGCCCTAGATGAGGGTAAGGTGGTTCACACAGCCTCTCTAGACCTCGCAATATTTTGACACCATCCCCCACTCTGGAATTACAGATAAACTCACTAAACTAGGTCTAAATCCCCATGTCACAGAACCCACATTGTAAAAGTAGCAGACTCCAAATCCGACTTTAGACCAGTGACAAGTGGAGTACCACAGGGTTCAGTCCTGGGTCCACTCCTGTTTGGTATCTACTTCTCTGAAGTACAGGCTAACACAGAAGGTCTTTGGCTAACGAAGTTCGCAGATGACTGCAAACTAGGAGCCATAATTGAAACTCCTAACAATGTGGACATCCTACAAAAGGGCCTCACTGAGACAGATGCCTGGTGTCAAAAGCCATGGCCTCAAGCTCAATGCCAAAAAGTGCATTGTCATCCCTTTTGGTAAAAACTCTGTACCCATGAACTACCACATAGGCAGTAGTCTACTTAACACTGAAAGTGTGATAAGAGACCTTGGGACACAGGTGGACAGTAGTCTCTCCTTTGATAATCACATCACCACAGTAGTCAGGAAACCCTTCTACGTGGCACACCTCATCACAAAAAATTTCTCATCCAAGAAAAAAAAAAAAAAAAAAAAAGAGGTCATTGTTCCCCTCTACTAGTCACTCATTACACCAGTTATAAAATACAGCACCCCTTTTGGTATGTACCTCACAAAGCATCTACAACAACTGGAAAGGCCACAGAGATACCTCACAAAGATTACCGGTCTCAAACAGATGCCCTACCCAGACCATCTCAAAAAACTCCAGCTTTACTCCGTCTCATATTGCCTACTCAGAGGCGATCTCTGCCTAACATACAAAACTATGTCAAACCCAGAGCTGTTGGACATCCTCCACTTAAAGAAATCCCCATCCCTCTGAGCTACATGCTCTAGGGACCTAAACCTTGTCACCAAAATAAACAGGACATGCAGGAAGGATAGATTCCTGTCCCAGAGACTTTCCATACTCTGGAACAAACTACCTATCTATATCAAGCAAAGCTCCTCATTAGCATTCTTCAAGAAAAATCTTAATAATTGGATGAGAGAGAGGAAATTCACCCTGGAGATCACTTCTGTGGCTCTGCTCGACAGGGGCACAGGAAAATAATTTTCTTGGGTGGCGAAAGCCAGGGTGCCTTTTTGGCTAGGCTTATATAGGCCCTAGGACCAATAGCCTAGTACCTACCTATAAAGTAAAATCAGATGGTGGTTATGGCAAAAGGAGTGGTGGTCTAATAGGGATGAAAATTTAGTATGTTTGTAAAGGAAATTATGAATATGTTTAAATATATCTGTATAGCTATTTATTTGAAATTATGTTGTAAATAACAATTATTGTTGTATACAAGTAAAAGACCCCTATTCTTTTCAATAGGTGTTGTAGGATCTTTTACATCGACTTGAGCTACTCACCAGCTCCAGCAGATAGGGCCTCGGTTTAACATCTCATCTGAAAGATGGCACATTCATGAGTGCAGCACCTCCCTCACACTGCACAGTTGTGTCAACAATCTATCTACCCAGTATGGGAATAGAACCCACAGCCTTTTGCACCATAGGTGAACGTACTACCTGTTGTACCACTGACATCATTTAAATATAAAGCATTTTTCTATGGACTGACTCAATATAACCAAAAACTGCTTCTGTAACCCACAAGGAAAATTGTCACAAACTTTCTCACTCACCTTACAAGTCACAATAGCACCCACACCTGGTAGGAGCTGTGCATCAGCTTCTGTTACGACAGATACAACAGGGATCTGAAATAAAACAGAACTACAGTTAGACTTAAAAAAAATTGTTGCAGATTCATCTCACATCTGTGCCAAGCATGTGTTCTGACTCTGTTCCGAAGGCAACAATATTGCAGTGGTCAGTGATATGGAACAAGACCAATATACATGTCTTCCAAGTTTGTTGCAACACTGCATCTCTTAGTGGATAGATTTCTTTTGTTTCCTGCTCTGTGGTGAGTGTCAGTGTATGTGCATTATTTATACACACGTGTAAAATATACACTTCCATACAAGTAAAGGTTTATATATAGATATATATATATATATATATATATATATATATATATATATATATAGATATATATATAGATATATATAGATATATATATATATATATATACACACACACACACACACACACACACACACACACACACACACACACACACACACAGAGAGAGAGAGACACACACACACACACACACAAAGAGAACATCTTCACTGAATACAAATTTCTTCCAATTTTAATAGATATACTGGTCTACTTTTTTTGAATACCATAAGGGCAACTCAAAATAATACATCATTTTACTTGGCTTGAGCAATTCAAACACATTTTAAAGAAAAATCAAGAAAAGTACTTCTTGCTTTTTCAGATTTCATTTCTTTCCAAGCAGCACCAGATTAGAAAAAGCATCCTCAGACTTCTGAATACAGGCAGCACTTTCAATTTAATGTATTCTCCCAGTCCAATATGAACCAGGCTTCAATCTAGCAATTACACTTACTAGAAATAAACAAAAAAAATATATATTTTTTTACAAAGTGCAGCAGTCATTCCTTCTGTGGTATAACTATGAAAAACACTCCCTCCCTACTGTTCAGTCAGGTAGCACACAACACTTACGGTTTCTCTTCCTTTCTTAAAAGCAAATTTGAAAGATCCTCTGAACTGTTTTAGCTTTCCTAGAAAGCACACAGTACTTTGCACACAGATTCCCCACTATTCCTCCCAACTTCTTCTAACTGAAAAAAGAGCAACAAAAAATACAGTAATCCAACCAAGAATCCAAAAGGAGGAGGCAGAAGTGAAACCATGATTCTTTTATTCCACAACAATGAGCGCTTTCTTCCGAATTACATGGACTTAATCAGAAAAACTGCCATTGTGCACATAACTCTAAATACAAGTAACAAGTCACATGTCAAGTTAACAAATAAGCTGGCTAATTAGTGTGCCCTCTCTGCAATTAAAGAGTCTTTTACAGTTTCTTAAAAAATACACATTGTACTTTTATGATTTAACTTAATAAATATTTTTTCCCCATAGCACCTCCAACATTTGCCATCTACCTAAGGAAAAATACTCTCTACTTGGGATATAAAAGTATCCAATGCAAACACTTAAAAAGCAAAAATCCTGAATCTTGTAAACTTTATTGCATACCTGGGAGCCATACATTTTGCCCTCTCATTGTTTCTTTGTGAATTGCTCATCTAATCTCTCTTCCCAGTCTTTTCTGACCTCATCAAATTGATTCTTCTAGATACCATGCAATATTTTATATGGCCTTCTAATTATCCCTTTTTAATAACAGCTTCTATTCTACATTCAACTAAAACTAAACTCAATCAGTGCAAATATTTCATTAGGATTCCATTATTCCCTTCTCTTTGCCTATACTCAGCTATCAATTCCTTGATAGGGATTGTAGTTTCTAGCATGCAGTCCAAATGCCTTCTTGGCCTCTTCCCTTTTTATTAACCTTCCCTCTCTAATTATTTGTTTCCAATACTTTGGTTCCTCAGTCAACTTTCTCCAGCAAATTCCAACCCCCTCATCTACTCTATGTACTCCTATTTGTAGTCATGCCTATCAGCAGACTCTCCCTTTCTCAATTCCCATACTGGCTTAGTTCTTAGAATGCTTTCTGCTACTTCATGAATATAATATTTTGTATGTCTGTTGTTATTCTAATTCTATGCTATTCTATTCTTCAGGATTTGCATCCAAAATCCCACTCTCTTTATTCCTTGAACCCCCCACCCCCGCAACACTTTATTATCCCTTTCAACTTTGAATTGTAGCTTTCTGCAAGTGTTCTGTACAAACAGACTTGACTGTGTAGCTCTAAGATACCCCTTCAAATCAGGTAACCCTAAACCAACTAGTTCTAATGAAAGATCAGCTTATCCCACTTGACTCCTGCCCTCTAACCTGCCAGATAAAACCTTTCAACTCTTTATAAATTACCATCTACAACTTCTCCTTTGGTTGATAAAAATACCCCTGATCTGTGTAAACAATAAAAAGTACTAAAAACATTTTTACTGCTTGTAGTTTAATAGTTCAGTTTTTTTTCTATTGGATTTTGTTTAGTCCCTTCCCACAAATCCTTAGCTGCCATAACAGAATCCTTTTTAACCCATACTCCTAAATAAATATGAGGATATGATAAAATGAAGTAAGATATTGCTGAACCAATTCAAGTGCATAGTTTACAACTAGACCCTTTATTTTGTCATCATTATTTTTATATCCCGAAAAAAACCTGGAATGGTCTCAATGTTCCACAACACTGATATGCCCTTTTCTGGGTTTTATCAGGTACAAAACATTGCCTAAAAATAAAGCCAACTTTTTGTGATTACCATAGAAATTATATCCTTCAGTTTCAGAGTCACTTATTTTCTTTGCCAATAGCTTTAAATATAGCCCAAAATAAAGGGAAAGAGGACACCCCTGCCTGTTCCTCTGTTCAGACGCAACTTATCACAAAAGAACCCTCCAGCTTTGATTTTTTTTTGCTTCTAGTCCATCATATCACCCAAATTAACCTTAGTGTATCAGGGAATGTAAATGCTTCCACTGCCCTACTCAAACAATCCCAGCTTTCTCTGCATCAAGATCCACTAACAGAGGTATTTCAACACATTCTGCTTCCCACTACATCATCCTTGTTCTATTGATATAGTCAAATGTTTACCTCCCCTCCACAAAACCACAACGATCCATACCCATCAATTTTAGCATTATTCTTTTAACCAAACACTTCATAATCTTGATTTAAAACTGAAATGGGCCTATATGAAGCTGGATCTGACGAGTCTTTACTGTCTCTAGGTATAGCACCACAGCTTTTTTTTCCAGGATATTGGTGCTTCCCACTTCTTTTAAAATATTGTTAAGCTAAGCGTTCCAGATCTTTATCACTTCCTTCCCTCCTAAATTCCAAACTTCAACTGGAATACCATCTCTTCATTGAGATTTTCCTGCAGATTGATTATACATCACCATTTTTCTCTTATCTCCTCTTAACTGTGAATTGCTGAACCTCGTCTACCAATAACCTTGGCATAATTAAGTCTTCCAGTAATATTTCCATTTGTGCTTTTTCTTGATTTCCCTATTCTTCTCTGTTTTATACATTTTTTCATACTATTTCTGGAATACCTCTAATACCTCTACAGGATCTCTGGTTATTTTTCTTGTTTTTGGCCTCCTAGGTGTGGCAACAACCCTTTCTATTACCTAAGTTGTTGTGTTACGTTTTGTGCTCTGGAGTTATCAAAAAAACAGTTGAGTAAAAGCAACCTTTCTAAACTCATGCATATTATCCAAGTACACCTTTTTTTATCTTTAGCACTGTGCAGATGCGCCTATTCTTGTTCTGTGAGATTTTGCTTATTCTGCAGTACTTCAACTTCTGCCAGACCTTACCCTGCATTTTTTAAAGCTGATTATTCCTCCCAAAATGTTTTTTAAGCTACATAATAGCAGTCTTAAATGGAATATAAATACATGCCAGTGTAACCCTCATCCCTTGCACGTAGCCCCTTTCTACCACATATCTACCATTATTGTCTTTCTCCCCTCTTGTATCACTACTGTAGCTCCTCTAGCAATTAAAGTAATCTTTTCCTTTGTCACTGATGTTCTGCTGAATACCCATCCTGAAATCCTCTCTTTATCAAATTCAATTTTTTTTAAGTGCGTCTCCTGTAGCTCTGCTATATGCACTCTGCATTTCAAAATGTATTTATATTCCATTTAAGACTTATTACGGAGATTAAAAAACATTTTGGGAGAAATAATCAGCTTTCAGCAAGGAATATTACTTGAATCTACTTACAACAAAGTGGCTACATTTGCTGTAAACGTACCACCCAAATCTCACCACTGTCTGGCCCTCAAGTCACTACAATGGTTTGAATTTCCAAAGCACCACATATTTACCCAACTTCTCACTATCCACTCCATTCTCAACAAACCATCCTCCTGTCCTAGTCTCTCTTCACTAGTCTTCCTCTACACTCCCATTCGACCATTAAGGAGCTCAGATCAACATCTGCTATAAATTTACAAACCTAACAAATGTGCAGAACAGAACTTGTACAACTACTCTACAGACATCCTTTGAAACAAGTTTCCCTTGACTCTAAAAAGCCTACCCCAGACCCATACTTTCAAGATCTCTCAAACACTACCTTACCCACCTTACTAATTGCCCCTGCAAACCCCCACCCCTTGAACCTAGTACACAACTTGGTCTCTTCACACCTCTCTCACCTTCCTTTCATCAGCCTACTATCCATCTCATCCTCCCTACCACCTATCAACCCCCCTCTTCCCCACACACCTTCCTGCCACCCCTTACCTTTACACCTCAATGCCTGCTCTCTCCTACCTAACTCTTGTCAGTATGTATATAACCTTTCCCAACTCTTTGCAGGCCACCTAGTTCATACTAGGACACTCACACAATTGCTAATCTACAAATCCTATCAAGTCATTATCACCCATCTACACTAACTCTGCAAACTCCCGCCAAATCCCACTGCTCCTAACCCCCCTACTTATACTACTTACATCACCTTCCATCTGTTCTGACTCCATTACAACATTAAAGCTGCCATCTAACTGCATCTGTGTTAAAACTCTCACCTGCCTCCCTACTTATATGCAATTAACAATCATAACTCTATTTGTGTATTTAGCAAAATTTGTGTTCTACTATTTTTGCATTCTTCTATTGTGTATTGTGTAAATAGCAGAATTTTTGTATTTTTTTACTGTATACTGGAGTATTTCTCCCCGGGCCGTCGCTGAAAAAGGGCTCGGTCCCAGTTGGACTATCCCAGTCAACAAATGTCAAATAAAATAACATAAATAAAATATTCTTTCCTTTTTGTCTACACCTGTATGACCATTCACATCCCAAGACCATATGGAAAGTGTCACCATGATAAGAAGTCATTATTCCCACACATTACATATGATGGCTTTTTTTAAATGTTTATTCCAGCTTTTGTGATATATGCACCCATTAATGTTTGGCAGGTTGCTCCTTTACACAGATTTTCCTATATGCATTTGAACCTATGTCACATTTTACAAGACCTTTTGTTTTAATGAAAAGCCTCAAAGAAAGAAAAAAAAAGCACCCCTAGAACATCCCCATAACCTGTTAAACACACACAAACAAAAAACAACACACATCTTCAAGTAATGAAGTTTAGCCCTCCGAGGAGGAACAACTGTCTCAAATATACAGCTGCAAACACAGGCCTTACCTAACCTGAAGTTGAAGTCATTTATGCTAAGAAGCATGTTACTGCCGGTGTTCCTACTTACACTAATTGAAGCTTTTATCTTTGTTCCTCTTCCAGATACAAAACACTACTGCGTGCTTTCAGAAAACATTAACTTCTAGCCTTGAGGAAAAAAAGTGCTTTGGCTTTTTTATTGTCCTATAATTAGCTAGTTTCCAGTAACAACTGTCTTCAGCCAATATTCATATTGACTGGTGGCTAGCCCTGCTGCAAACCAATGACACTAAAAAAGGCTTACAAAATAAAGTAATAGAAAGAATAATTGGGAAACCTTTAAAATAAGTTATTGCTGAAGGTCTGTATGGGATTAAAGGAAAGCAAAGTCAGGAGATTTTGTGGTCAGTTGAATCAGTGGCAAACAATTTAGTTAATAGGTGGGGATGCTAAAGTAGTGGTGGAAGATGTACCCAAAACTCGATAGTGTGCAACAGTCAATTATAGTAGGGCATAAGATTATATGGGTTCAAAATGAAATGTGCTGTACTTCCTGTGTACTAATTATGTCATTCTGGCTAGGACTATACTCGGTCCTAATCTGCATATTGTTTTTGCCATGCCAAACTACTTCTCTACCACTTACCGAACCATAATATCATCATGATACAAAAGACAGAGAGTGGATGGAGATCATCTGGAACCATGATGATACTGAAGCTGACCATACCTACAGCACAAAGTTACCTGGCAGTCTAATTATACAGCACAAAAAATAATAATTCCTGTCAGGAGAAGATAACTCACCTCATACCCAGTTAGCCAAGGCCAGAAGCCTTCCACTTGATAAATGTACAAGCCAATAAAATGAAGGCACAAACAGGGTCATGAAAAGGGGTCTATGGTTAATCAAAGAAAATATTTATTGAATGGCTTTTAAATCGCATGCTAAGCATTGAAATGCGTTTTTGTTGTATAGACATTCTATTGTAAATCAAATCAGATAGTTTTAATTATCCAACATTGTGAGTCTCCATTGATGCTGTCAACTAAAATGCAGACTTAAATATTCTTTTAAGGCCACATGTCTAGGTATCTAAATAGATGGGTTTGCAGAAAGTAAAATAATTTTACAGGTATAAATAAAATCTTCTAGATGTGAATAAAAATCTTATCCACTTTTACAGTACCTCAGCCAATGTATATTACTAATTATCACGTATATGTGTATTCTGTTATTTCTGTGCAGACGCCCAACTATGAGGATTCGACGAATAAATTTACGATCATAAGCCTATACTACGAAAAGCTCATTCAATAGTGAGCATGCAATTAAAAGCCATTCAATAAAGGTTTTCTTCAACTTCTAAAAAGAGACCACATGAAAAGGAACCCTGACATTAGTCACTAAATAAGTTGCGTCTTAAGTGCAGCTGTCCTACTTTCTTTGCATTCCTTCTGGCTATCATGATCTACAACCTGACAGTATTTAGCCACCATGGATGTTGTAAAACTCTACAAACAGTGAACATTAGGACAGCACTGTTTAAGGCAGAAAGCATACCAACCGCATTGACCTAAATGGACAACTTAAAGAACATGTTCCGAGAGACAAGTTTAATGGAATGCATTATAGTCAAGTTATGGGAAATCTAAAAGGTACCAGAATGACTACAAAATGCAAACCTGGAAGAGAAATTTCTAAGGCAATGCACACAAATGGTTTGCCTTTTTTTTTCCTTCTGGGAAATTTATTTATAATATGGGTACATGGAACACAGGCGGTCAAATTCCACCAGTTGCTCAACAAGCACCAGCCATCAATAACTCTCTCCTTGGAGTACTTGGATTCAAAAGTGTTAAGCTTCCTAGATAACAAGAAAGGTTGCAATAAATAACAGAACTTTAAAGATGTGTTTATAATAACTGGCACAAAGAAAGAAGTCACTTACAGTCATATACTACACTACCACTGCATTTGTTCCAGTGAGGGAAGAGACGTACAATAAGCAAAATTGAAGGCGGTTTTCCTTATTCAGAATCAGACAGAGACCTGGAATAAGCAATACAGCTACCCACAGAACTGAAACAAAGGTTTAAAAATAGGTCCCTAAGCTGCAGAGTTAAACTAGTAACATAGTAACCACATCCAAAAATCAGCAGAACCAAGGAAGGTTCTCTAACCAATATTTGGTTAGGATGAAAATTCAAAACAATACTTTTCAAGAACTCTCAATACCCAGCATATCTACAAAGCATTACTATAATGGAAGTGAAAACCAGAACAAAACATAATCCAAAACTGCTCAAAATCTGCAACTATTTTAAAATGCAAACTACGCAGGATGATTTGCACTACTGACGACATTACAACTTTACATGCATTGCTGAGAATATGGTTTATCCAATCAATTCAGGAAATGTGTCGAACAGGTTATAAAAGAGAGATGTGTCCAAAACTCTAAACCAATATTAGTGTCCAGAGAGGCAGTTAATTTGCAGAATGACTGCCAGACAGTGGGAGCACACACTTCTTAGTCAGATCAGTTTTGTATCAGAAATGCCAGTTATGTTTTTCCAAGGGCATCTCCATGCATTTCTGAAAAGGACAGTTCAAATAAAACTCAATTCTTCAAAATGGCTGTGATTGGTAAGAATTTAGACACAATTTCAGGATACATTACAACATTTACGAATGTTCATCTCTACAGCAGCTAACAGTAGACACATCAGGAATACTTAATCTACTTATTTTTATGTTTTATTTCACTTACTTTTTGGAGACCAAATTAGTCCCAATAAACATAACCCATTACCAGGAGAGACTTGAGCTCATATACATACTGAATACACTAAACATGGTCAAGACACTGGAGAGAATAAATTTAAGTTGACTTCCCTGCTTAGTCTAGCAGAAGCATATTGACGTCAAGCAGGAAAGGAAATCAAAGCAGAAATAGATAAAAATCGTGTTGCAACTGAATGTGCCAAAAAACAAAAGAAAGAATATAAGGTGAAGAATCAGATAAGAAGGGAGGAAATGTGGAAAATGCATAAAGCTAGTTGCAAGTATAGAAAACTTCTGAAAGAACCTCATGTTGATCAGGATCGAATGCAGGAATGGTTAAGAAGAGGCAGATTCAAACCAAAATATGAAAGGTTAATATTGGCTGCCCAAGGATTACAAAGTCCATTGAACATGTGGGAGATACTGACAAATGTAGGTTTTGTAAAACAAGAACTGGAAAGTCACACACACCTCGTTGCTGGCTGTGACAGACTAATGGCAAAAGGACTGTATACTGAAAGGCATAATAATGTGGCAAGACTGTTGCACTGGGGACTGTGTAAACATTATGGTATTGAAGTAGTTGAAAAACACTGGAAACATGAGCCACACAGCATCATAGAAAATGATGAAGCCTACATCACATGGGATCACCCATTCCCAAGAGTTAAAAAAATAGATGTTCGAAAACCAGATATAGTGGTCCATGAAAGAAAACAAAGTAGCATTAATGACTGAAATCGCTATACCTAGTGACTACAGTGTCTTGCATAGAGACACACAAAGTTATAAAATATTAGGATTTGCAGGCAGAAACGAGAGCAATGTGGAAGAAAGATACCTAGACAGTTCCAATAGTAATAGGGGGAACAGTTCTTCTAAAAAAATTTACAATCATATCTAGATAGGTTACAAATACATGTAACTCCATACGAATTGCAGAAGGAGCCATTACTGGGCACATTACGGGTGCTGTGAAAAGCACTTCTGGCTGACATCAAAAGACTAAAACAATATTAAAAAGTCTTTCGGCTTTTCTCAGTTAGGGGTCGCGACAGCGGAACTCCAGTCCGCTGATTGGCAGTGGATTTTTACGGTGCCAGCCCAACATCCAACCTTCAAAGAAGGAACACCCATTCACGCATGCACCTACCTGCATGTCTTTAGACGTCACTTGACCACTGGGAGGACATGCAGACTCCACACAGAAGGTGCTCCAGCTGAGAATCGAACAGGAGAACCACATGTTGTGAGGCGACAACTCTAACCACTGCACCACCATGGTAGTGTCACCACCATTGAACTGAAACAACTCATTTCATGAACTTTAACCATACTAAGACTTAGAAATGGAGTCCAGTCCTGTCTTGGTAAGAGAAACTCAAAAAACTTGGAGAAAGTAAAAAGGGCAAGACCAGCATTACCCTCCTCTCATTATATGCAGAAGATATGGCTCTGTTCTGCTTAAACCACTCATTCACTTCTTTGCAACATAACTTTCAAATAGAATTTCATTACCTCATACAATGAATTGACAACAAAAAATGCATCTCAAATCTTCAAAAACAAAAACAATACTGTTTGGCACCAAAAAGATACTCAAAGCCCCCAATTCCCTCATCATTAATGACCACAACACACTGAATAGGTTTCTACCTTCAAATATCTCAAACTCTGGCTCTCACTTTCAGGATACATCTTCACAACATACATAAAAAGTTAAACTTCCTATTCGGCTCGGCACAAAAATATCCCCTCTTTCTCTCCCACACTACCAGGCCAGCAACTAGGAAAAGTATCCTCCTCATCCAACTCAAATATGGTCTCCCACTTATATCAGCTGTTTCTACAAAACACCCCACAACTCCCCAGTCCATATGTAACAATCTGTAGATTTATCACATACTCACTAATGAACACGTCAAAAGTTACCAATCAAGCAAAGGGTTGGCCTGCTATTTGGCTCACAGTTTCTACATTAGCACCCCCCCCCCCCCCCCAGCTTACAAACTAATAAAAGAACCTATAGCCTCAGAGACCTTAACCATTCAGGTTGTCTTTTGCAAATCCCAGAATCCAAACATCCAAACTCTACAAATGTGACCAAGAATTCTCAATACCGGCCCCTAACCTACTGAAATCACTCCCACCTGACCTTAAAGATACTTTGCCCTTTCCTGAATTTCATGATCTGCTAAAATTTCATGTAAAAAAAAAAAAAACACAAGCTCAATATACTTATAACCAACCAGGGTATAGAACCTAAATCTGACCTGTATTCTCCCAATGCTGACTTCTCTTCTCTTATTCAGCATCACTACATACAGATAACAATTCTAGATCTCCCTATTCAAGCCTGCAACACATCAAACCTTGCTCATACCCTTAAGGAAATTCATTAACTGTATATAATGTTCTACAAGTCAGTGTTACCTGCATTTTATTTTCTTTATACCAATACCTTTCATCATTGTGGCTGCTTTTGTTTATTGTCCCCAGTCAGAGTCTGAAATTGGTCAGTTTTCCATGTGTGGCTATCTTGGGGGCTTCCACCCATAAAGTAGGGATTGGGGTGTTGGGTGCAATATCAGATTGATGGCAGAGAGGGAAAATTCAGGAAGCCCACACCTTGGCAAAGGAAACTCCATCTCATTGGTGACAGACATATCTCTCATGGAAAAGGAGCCTAACTTGGCGTGGGAAATGGTTAAGTATCAAGTGGATACAGCTGGTTTTACCTCTATGCACAGCAAAGGCTCTAGAACCAGACTTCTAACTTATTGGTAACCTCTCTATTATTTAAAATCAATCCTCATGATAGGCCCCAGGTAATCTCAGAAATACTATTACATCCCTGACTAAAGTCATGCAATTTGACTTTTCTGGTAGTGGGGAGGATTACTATTATGAAGACTCAAGTCTTACTTTTTTGAACTAAGAAGGTGAGGTGGCACATGATGGTGCCATTCACCAATTCTGTAGTCTTACAGAGCAACATCGATACTCCTGTGGGGAACGATGAAAATACCTGGGAGGGGCAAGACTGGGAGTAATGGCTTCCAGCATCTGAATATGACTGATGCGCTGCTAGAAGAATTCAGACTTAAATCAAGGACAGTCCATAGCAAACAGCAGTCAACCACAAGTTTATTTAGTGTACTTGGTATACACAGTCTGTCAACAACCTTCAGCACAGAGTGCTGTCACCACATCAGACATGAGGCCAGATGATCTGGACATTCAAGTAAAAACAGAGGCAGAGCTATCAACGCATCAGTACATGGCACAAAGCTGATCTGCTGGACAGACCTAGTAACCCTAAATAAACATCAACAGTTTCTTGACAACATCTAATAAAGACATCAATGGAATAACGGTCCACTTCCTCTAAGACAATTGTGTGCCAAGTGAGCCTAGGGACATAAAATCTGACAAGACTATGCTTAAAGCCTCTGAAACTAAGGAGGTAACAAATAGCTGTTGTTGAAGAGTAGTTGGTACCTGTCATGGTGTAACTCAAGGAACAGAGACACCAGCTGCAAGGGAAGCTGTCAAGCTGAAGAAAGACACCTTCAAAAATGCTTGTGGAAGGCTTGACTGATTCAGTTGAGATGTAATGGCAGGCAGGAAAATACTCAATAGCAGTCATTTAAAATAACTTTTACATTAAAAGGAGTTTAGTAAGGTCACATAGAAACTATTATGTGGTCTCAGACTCAAGCTAACAACCTGGCATCTCAGACATTTACTCAGGACCTTACTTAGACTGTGCTAAAGAAGGCAAGATAAGTGTTGACGATTATTTGGCAGACTGAGGAGGTGGAAGAAGCATTCAAAGAAAGCAGACAGAGCCTGAAACTTCTTGTTAGTTTGGATGTAATGTAGATGAAATACATTGTGGTGGTCAGAAGACTCTGCAGTGGCAAAGCTACTGTTACGGATGAGATACAGCCAGAAGTGCTAAAGGCAGTGAACAGGGTAAGGGAAGCAGTGCTACTATACTTCTTCAATGCTGCATGAAGGCAGGAAGATTACCTCTGGACTGGCAAAAAAAAAGGGTGGTAATTCCCATCCTTACGAAAGGAGAACAGGGAATGAGTTCCAAACACACAGTAACATACCTCTCTGTCTCCATGGAGGGATTATACCACAGTGCTGGGAGGATTCTGGGGAGGACAACTGCTGAACGGTACTGTGACGCCCATGCCCTGGCCCAGCAATCAAGGAGCCTCAATCCTCACCACTAACACCAGAGATGGCGTCTCATATAAGAGGAAAGGATAACAAATACACACAGTGAAGTGCAATTTCCCTTAAGAGCACACAGAGATCACAGTGAGTCCGGAGATGGTTGCTCCCTTGGTCCCCAATAAGACTCCCCACTGGCACAGCTATAGGGTCCAGATCTCAGCCTAGCTGGGCAAGCTAAAATCTCCAGCACCCTCTCTGTCCAACCAGTGCTTCGTATCTCTGCCCAAGTAGCTGACACACAACACTTTGAGATAAGAGTTTACACAACCACACAGACACTTCTGGGGAAGGCTGGCACAGGTTCCCCAGCTGTGCCCCTTTTACCCAAACTGTATGGTAGTAATTACTGCCACCACCCAGCTAATATTTATCAGCTACTCAAAGGCCCTTAAAAGGGTGTCCAACTATTACTGTGCAATATTATTATCCAATTGGTGTGACTGTCAGTCAAGGATTATTACAGTGGCTTTGTACAATAAACTCTATAAATATGCAATGTACTCTAGAGCTTAACTTATCTCTACACAAACCAGCCACTGTTAAAAGATTTTAAAATACTTAATATTAATTAATTAAAACCACAAGACAATATTTTCTACTACACAGTCAGTGCTAGTCAAAAGTTCAGAGATCACGCAAATACTTAAAATAAATCAGTAGTACAGTTCTGACATCACAGAAAATCACAGTCTAAACTTTCTAATTCCTAGCTATTGCTACAAGAAAACACACTTCTAAAATTACTTACTTATAGAGTAAGGCAGAGTGCTGTGAGTTGGATAGTCAAGTCAAAAATGCTTAATAATCTCTGGTTCTCACTGTTTAAATTGAAACTGCAGTTCTTCTAAACATTACATCATCTTTTACACTTTCCTGGTGTTCCCAGGCTGACAAACTGCATTTACATTATTTTACACTTAGAGCAATAAAAGACATTCCACATGTAAATTCTAGTCATTAACTTTAGCCTTAAAACAACAGGCAGGATACCTTCATCTAGATGGACTGGAGCTGACTTATAAACATCAAAGGCACTCATGAAACATTTTTAATGTCAAAGGACCAACAAGAAATGCTTGACTTAGCTTTCTTTACAGCAGAGGGCAATGTTGCCACAACATTTCACAGTATTTACAAATGATAGAATTTGATATGAATAGGATG
Source organism: Protopterus annectens (assembly GCF_019279795.1). Lineage (NCBI taxonomy): Eukaryota > Metazoa > Chordata > Ceratodontiformes > Protopteridae > Protopterus > Protopterus annectens. The sequence goes on from NC_056748.1 coordinate 479,962,156, forward strand.
GCAGCCTTCACCCATCTCTACCAGTCTTCACATCCCCCCCCCCAAGAGAACTCAAGCTAGTTTTTCAAGTGACCCTTTGGAAACACTGCTTGAGAGGGTTAGGTCTATCTGAGTGTACCTCACCCCATTCCCTGTCATGAGAGCCCATCTGCATTGGCATTGCTAACCGCACTGTGGTGCAGCACTGACATATGTTTGCAACACCAGGCTCCATCTTAGCAACTTGGCATTTTGCTAACTGGCTCTGTTTAACCATGTTAGAGGGTTGTGATCTGTCATAACAGTGAATTTCCTTCCATACAGATACGACTTGAAGTTTCTGCAGTGCCCACACTATGGCTAGACATTCCTTTTCTACAGCTGCATAGCATTCCTCCCTGGGTTGGAGCCTATGACTGAAATAAACCACTCTCGCTGAAGAAATCTGGCTAAGTACAGCCCCCACCCCATGGTTTGAAGCATCCACCTGCACAACAAATTATTTGCTGTAATCTGGACTGGCTAACACAGAGGGTCCTCCAAAAACTTCTTTAAGCTTCTGGAATATCTGCTCACATGCTGGGGTCCACACTACCTTATCTGGCCTGTTCTTCCTTGTCAGGTCTGTGAGGGGAGCAGTTATGGTACCATAACCGGAGACAAACTTACTTGTAGTACCCTGCTGTCCCTAAAAATGCCCTCATCTGCTTTTTAGTAACAGGCGCAGGCCATGCCTGAATGGCTTCTACTTTGGCATGTTCTGGCCTTATCTTACCATTCCCCACTCTATGTCCTAGGTAGGAGACCTCCACCATACTCACCTGACATTTGCTTGGCTTAATGGTCAACCCTGCCCTCTGTAGTCTGCCCAGCACCTCCCTGACATGCTGAAGGTGCTCTGGCCAGGAATGGCTGTAGATGGCAATATCATCTAGGTAAGCAAGGGCAAACCCTCCTGCTCCTGCTAGGATATTATCTACCAGCCTCTGGAAAGTCGCTGGGGCATTCGTCGTCCCAAAGGGTATCTTTGTGAACTCATACAAGCCAAAAGGAGTCACAAAGGCTGACTTCCCTCTAGTACTGGGAGCCAGGGGCAACTGCCAGTAACCCTTGGTAAGATACTTAGCCCCACCCAGCTGCTCTAGGGCCTCAATGGTTGTAAGATACTTAGCCTTACCCAGCTGCTCTAGGGCCTCATCTGTCGTAGGCATGGGGTAAGCATCTGACTCTGTGTGATTATTTAATTATCTATAGTCCACACAGGCCCTGGTGATGCCATCCTTCTTTGGCACCAGCACCACTGGGGAGGCCCAGGGACTGTTGGACTCTTGAATCACCCCTAGTTCCAACATCTCCTGTACCTCTTCCCTCAGGGTCTGTCTGACTCTCTCAGGCACCCTATAAGGGGCTTGTCTAATAGGCCTTTAGGGTCCTGTATCCACCAGGTGCTGCACCAGGTGGGTGCACCCTGGTTTCCCAGTGAACATGTCCCCAAATTCCTGCAACACTGCTTGGATTTCTCAAACCTGGGTAAGAGATAGCTGCTGGGACATTGCTACCCCTTCCACCGAGGTGTCAGCCCAAGCCTCACTGAGGAGATCAGTCCCCAGATCTCCCTCAGACTCCTCCTGCAATCCACTGCAAATGCTCAGCACAAGGGCCTCCCATTCATGGCAAGGTTTCATCATGTTAACGTGTTAAAATTTGTGCTCCTGCCATCTGCCTAGCAGTTCCACCATGTAGTTAACATCACTTACCTTTCTTACCACCTTGCAGAGTCCCTCTCAAGCTGCTTGCAGCTTGTTGTATCTGACAAGAATGAGAACCATTACCTGCTGCCCCACTGAATACTTCCTAGCTCGAGCATTCCTGTCGTACCACACCTTTTTCTGTTGTTGGGCTTCTGCCAGGTTCTCCTGGGCCAAGCCCATGAGTTCCCTGAGCCTTGTCCTGAGCTTTAGGACGTATGCCACGACAGACTCCTTGTGAGACTCACACTCACCTTCCCACTCATCTCAAATTAAATCTACAGGTCACCTCACCCTATGCCCATACAGCAACTCAAAGGGTGAAAAACCTGTGGATTCCTGGGGAACCTCTCTGTAAGCAAACAACAGATGGGGCAAATATTTGTCCCACTCCCTCTTAAACTGATCTGCAAATGCCCGTAGCATGGACTTGAATGTAGCGTTTAACCTCTCAACAAGACCATTAGTCTGGGGATGGTAGAGGGTGGTCTACATGTGCTTTACACAACAGAACTTCCAAAGACAAGCCAGCAGGTCTGACATATAACTGGCATCTCTGTCAGTCAGTACTTCTTTTGGGAAACCTACCCTGCTGAAAATCTCTAACAAAGCATTTGCCACCTTCTCTGCCTCAATGGAGGACAAAGCCATTGCCTCAGGGTATCGTGTAGCATAATCCACTACCACTGGGATATACATTTTCCCTGTGGAACTAGGGGTACTCAGAGGACCCACAATATCCATAGATACCCTCTGAAATGGCTCCTCAATCACAGGCAAAAGCATCAAAGGAACTATCACCTTGTCTCCTGCCTTGCCTACCTTTTGGCACTGCTCACAGGTCCTGCAATACCCTGTTACATCTCTGGAAATTCCAGGCCAATAGAAGTTCTGCATAACATGCCTCTTTGTACGTTTTATGCCCATATGACCTGCAAAGGAAATATCATGGGCTATGGCTAGAAGCCTGAAACAGAAAAAACCTCAGCGAGTACGGCAGCTGCACAGTCTCAATAAAAGTTAATGCAAACCAAAAAATAGAGACACCAGCATACAGTGACTCCAAATAAATCCTTTATTTTAAAAGTATCCTGAACAAAAAACAAACTGGTTTCAGCTGTATAGTTACATAGCCTTCATCAGTGTAATTATCAGAAAAGTAAGAGATACTTTATATACACAATTCAAAGGACATGTGATCAATTAAAGATGCTCATTAAGCCCTGGTTTAAAAAGAGACCTCCCAGTTTAATAATCCAATTTTTCTCCATACTATTTAACAAATCATGCCAACTCAATTTATTGTTTTCCAAGTCTCATTATTTTATCAGTGATAGTAAACTTAAATGTGGCATTTTTGTACGTCATGGTATGTTTATAGAGGGCATTGGTTTCTTTGTGATGTTTAATGTCGCTAAGATGTTCAGATATTCTAAATTTAAGAGGTCTGGAAGTATGCCCTATATAGAATGCTGAACAATTGCAACTAGCTAAATAAACTACCCAATCAGTGGTAAAATTGGCAAACAATGAGATGTCATTGACTTGACGGGTATTTTGGCTGCTGAAGCTTTTGGTTTTTAATATCCTGGAACAGTGAACACAATGGCCACAAGGGTGGCAGCCAATTAAGGGATCACCTGATAAAGTACTTGAGTAGATGTTTGATTGTGAAGTTGACCATGTTTATAATGGTTAAAAAATGCAGCAAGATGTTTACCTTTCTTAAATGAAAAAAGACATCTGTCACCCAATATTTCACTCAGTCTAATGTCAAGATATTCCAATGATGATGTACAATATCCATTAGTACCTTAATGTTACGTCCATACATGGTTACTTATCTTGGGGGGCCCCCACCCCTGTTGCACTTGTCTTTATAAAGGAAGAGATTCTCATGCACCATGTTATCTACATCATGTTTCATATGTAAGACTTGGCCCAATTTGTAACCTCTGTCCCTAAATCTGAGAACCAAATCATCCCTGAAATATTTATAGGTGCAGCTATCAGAACAAATGCGTTTCCATTCTCATAAATTGAGATTTGGGGATGTTCCTACAGACCAGACCCGCTCCCTAGGAGATCAGAAAGAATTAGAAATCAGCGTAAAACACACAATGAACAGTCTTTTTCCCCTCAGGGCCACCATTACAGAGAGAAGGTGAGGAACAATGGGAATCACCACCCCATACAGGTCCAGTTTTGGGAATAAATAATACTGAGCTTAGCCTTATTTCCAATGACAATAGCTACGTAGATCCTATATGTCAGAAGGGAGGATACACTATTTACAACTACAGTTCTTTAAATATAAATGATACTTATTTTGCACTTTTTACAAAAGGCTTACAAAAGGCTTCAAGTATGTACCTAGTAGGAATAGCTGTATGACTCAAGTTATTATTGATATTAAACTTTTTATCAGGAAATTGAATCTTGAGCACCTCATGGGTCACGGGGAATTTACTTTGAGTGTTGAACCACACAGGAGTAGTTCATATAACCCCCCCTTGCATCCCCAACTCAAAAACCTTGAGCACAGGATAGAACAACAAGTCAGATGTTATTGTGAATGGGTTAGGCACATTCCCAATCTCACTGTCTCTGAACACAATTTGTTGTATGCTTTACAACAAAATGCCAATATCAGGGTCATGGAACCTGATAAAGGGGGAGGAACAGTGATCATGGACCAGGTTATTTATGAGGGTAAGATGAACACCATTTTAAAGAATGAGGCCAGGTATTGCCCGGTTTCCCTCAACAAAATCAATATAGCCTATCAGAGGATAGATCTGGCTATCAAAGATTTACTGGACCAGGAGGCCATTGATTATGGTACTTACATCTTTTTGGACAACCCCCAACCTAAGGTGCCCTCTATATTTGGTGTACCCAAGGTACACAAGAATGTACAAGATCCACCTATGAGGCCAATAGTGGCAGCACAAGGGTCAAAAATTTCCCCGCTTTCCAAATATTTGGATTACAAACTCAAAAGGTTATGGCCCAAAGCAACTCATATGCTGAAAGATTCATGGGAATTCCTCAGACAGATTACTCCTGAACTTTGGAGTCCTACCTTAAAGTTCTTGACTATTGACATTGTGGATCTTTTTTCTGTTATACCTCATGCAACAGGTTTATCATGGTTAGAAGAGGCTCTTATATCTAATCCTGCATCCAATAACAATGATAATTTTGTCATCTTGCAGCTTATGGAACTGGTTTTGTACAACAATTTTATTTATTTTTCAGGGGAATTTTACAAACAGGTTTCCGGAGTGGCCATAATATTGTCCATTTGGGAAAACAAGTATGTGTTTAATAGTCCCTTTAGTAAACACTGGGTTGCATATTATAGGTTCCTTGACGACATCTGTATTTTTTGGACAGGACCAGATAGTCTCATTACAGACTTCATGGAATACCTGACTAATACTACCAATTTTCTTACATTCACATACAAAGTGACTGCGGATAGGGTGGAATATCTGGATGTTATGCTTAGTACTGATTGCGACCATCAATTTAAATCTTCAGTATATAGAAAGCCGACATTCTCCAATAGTTACATACATTATGATAGTTTACATCCGACACATCAAAAGTGGGGGATCGTCAAGGGCCAGTTCGTCAGAATCTCCAGAATGACATCTAATGAACAGTAGTTTTTGGATGAGTGTGAGAATCTCAGTCTTTTATTCCAAGATAGAGGCTATCCTAGGGACTTTGTATGCAACATTAGTGAACAAGTTAAAAAAGAAAGAGAAGGTAGGTTTCGACCTATTTTGGGATTAAAACATGGTGACAACATTCCGACTCAGCAAACACCTCAGTCAGAATATATTAAGGCTTTTATAACACAATACAGTTCTAATTCTTGTAAAATCCGAGATATTATTAGCAGAGAACGGGAAACTTTTTCTGAGGTTACTGACTTGGGTAATTTGCAAGGCAAGGAAATGAAGTCGGGCTTCCGTAAGGGAAATAGTATTAAAAATATTTTAGAAAAGGGGCCCTTTCGGCAGTATTCCTCTAGACCACGAAAGGGTACTTTCAAATGTGGGTCTTGTGCACAATGTGTCTCTGAGGAAGTGTTTTTAGCAGCTAAAAATAGAACTATTAGAGCTAAAGCATTTTATAATTGTAACAGCCAAAGGGTGGTGTATTTAGCCATGTGCACTTTATGCCTGGCATATTATGTGGGTAAGACCGAGCGCTCCCTGAAACGTAGAATATATGAGCATATCTATGATTTACAAAAAGGGAACACTACCAATGCCTTGTTCAAACATACCTACACATGTCCAAAAGCAAAATTTCTATTTTTTGTTTTGGATAGTGTTCAACTGGATCCTAGGGGCGGGCCGTGGCAGACTATATTAGAACAGAGGGAGACAACTTGGCAAATTATGCTGGAGGCTAACAAGGAACCTGGACTCAATGACTATATATCCATCAAGCCAATATTAAAACTGAAAGCCATTAAAATATAGGCTGTGATGGATGTATTTTAACATTTTTGTATCTGGGAATCTTTTAAGAGAAAATTGTATTTTTATATTTCCAAATATATAAAAAAATTTTTACATATTCATGTATATTTCTGTATTTGAATATTTAATAGCATACATAGTTTTTTAGTATATGTATGTTTTCTTATCTTGAAATAGATTTTTTTAGCTATGTTTTCTTTAAGTTTTAATTATTTAACAAGTCTTTTAATTGACATCCATACATAAAGAGGAAATTCAGCTGGCTATGTTGTCTGACGAAGTTACTTTGGTAACGAAAACGGGTGTCATTGTGTTTCACTTGCGTTAACTGGAATCAATAAACCTGAGTTTTACGTGTATTCGTGCACTTTTGGATATTTATTGGCATTCCTCTCCATCCGGTGTTGGTTTGGTTTACTTAGTTTTGTTTTACCAACATTTGCTTCTGTTTTTGCTGTTGATGTTCCTACAGATATGGGGTGGATGGAAACTGGTGGCATGGAGAAGCAAATTATTTCCGGGGAATTTCCGGTGAACTTCGGCGGTCAGCGTGTGGTCAGGTGCTCTAGAAACCAACACTTCCAAAAAATTATTTTATTTTTATAATAGTTGACCGTGAATTCAATTCCATATTTGTTTTAATTTAAATATGTAACAAATTCCAAAAGATATTCCACATCCGCTCTCCACACCAACCAGCAATCATCCATATATCTCCTCCAGATGTCCATTTCTACTAAGTATAAGTTTTGGGAGTTATCATAAATAATCTGTTCCTCAATATATGCCATAAATAAATCGGCATATATTGGGGCAAAAGATGCTCCCATAGCTGTGCCCTTAATCTGTAAGCATTTGTCCCGATAGAAAAAGATATTCTTCGTGAGCACATGTTCAGTAAGACAAAGAAGAAGTATGTTGAAACCTGGTTTATACATTTCTGTTTTATTTAACCAATAGTCTAAGGCTTCTAACCCTGCCCAGTGTGGAATATTGGTGTAAAGAGATCTAATGTGCACATCAACCATTCTGGTTCTGGTTGTGCCTCAGAAATAATTTTAAGAAATTCTATGGAGTCTCTGATGCGTGCTCTGACACATTTAAGAAGTGGTTGCAGGTATTTGGTAAGAAAAAGGGACAGAGGTTCTGTGAGTGAATTCCTGCCAGAGACAATGGGTCTTACCTGGGGGGTTGTGTGGATCGTTATGTATTTTAGGAAGAAAATAAATATATTGGGGACATGGGTTAGTTATGGTCAATTGTGTTTTAGTGTTCTTACTAATAATACCTTCCTCTACTGCTAAAGAAAGGAAATCATTGATTTGTTGTTTAAAGTAGGGGGGTAGGATAAATACTAAGATGTGTATAATATCGTGCATCAGACAGCTGTCTACTGGCTTCCTTATCATACTGAAGCCAATCTTGTACAACTACAGCCACTCCCTTATCTGCCCCTATAATAACTAGCTCATGGTTATTGGCTAATTTAATGATGTTATCCATAGAAGTTTTGGAGATATTATTCACCCATGTCCACAATACTTTTAAAATAAAGCATTTATTTGGAGTCACTGTATGCTGGGGTCTCTATTTTTTTTGTTCCCTATGGTGAGAAGCGCCAGACAGTAGGCTCTAGGCACTACCAACTGCTGTACTTTCTCACCTTCTAGCCCTCCCTCAGGGGTCCACTCTCTGTATAGTAACCCTTTGTCTCACTATACAGATTCCCCCTTCCCTTGAGAATCGGGTTCCCTCCTAGCGACTTGCCTCAGGTCTTGCAATATAGGGTCTGAGAGCTGAGCCTGACTCATCTCTCTCCTTGTAACCCTTCCCAGCTCCCCTTCCACAGGAAGTCTGGCATCCTCTGACAGTGGTGCCTCACTGTCAGCCTGGGTACTACTACTCACTTCTACCTTGGCAGTCACTCTGTCCAAGGGACCATCAGTACCCCCAAGCAGCTGTGGCTCACCTTCAGTTTCACTGCTATAGAGTAGCACCCTCCCTGAAGTAACCACCTCACCAGTCCTAGCTGCAAGTATGAAGTCTGTCTGGGTCTCCCCCAGGCTACCAGACCCATATGCTTGTCTCCTAGCCTCACTGCCTGTAACTGCATAAGCACATGATACTGTCTAATTCAAATCCTTCCCCCTCAGGACATCTGCAGGATGGTAGTTTAGTACCCCTGTAATCTCAAGACAACCTACTATTGGCATTTTGTCTTTCTCACTTAGTGGCTCCCTCACCTTTGGTTCCCCACCTTGCCTCTGTGGACACCTGTATGCCACATGGCCCCACTGGTTGCATTCAAAACATTTAACCCTAGCTCTTGGACGTGTACCTGGACTAGTGGCTTCCCATGCTACTGGCAGATTCTGTTGGGGCAGTCTGTGCTGCCCACCATGGGTTCCTTTAGACCCATGAGCAGTACTGGGGACCCTTTTCTGTGCAGGGCTGCCCTGGCTGCCAGGTATAGGTCTCCCTTCTTTACCAACTCATCTGTAGTAGCACATTGTCTATCAGCTAACCAGATCCTCATGTCCTCAGGCAAAGTGCTAAGGGCTTGTGCCCTCACCAAAAGGTCTGCCAGCCCTTCAAAAGTGGTGACCTGACATCCACTCACCCACCTATAGAAATAAGGGCTCAATTCAACAATATATTCTCACACACTTTCATCTGCCTTGCGTCTATGCTCACAAAACCTTTTCCTGTACGTTTCAGGTGTTAGCTTAAACAGTTCTAAAAGACATTTCTTAACAGCAGTATAATCAAAACATGCAACAGACATTTTAGCTAATGCAGTTACAGCTTTACCATTGAGTAAGGGGGTCAGGAACCGTAGCCAGAGCCCTTGGTCAACTTCATACTGTTTACATACCCTCTCAAACATATGAATAAAACTATCAAAATTATCCCCCTCTTTAAACTGCGGAAGAAATTTACTGACGTTTTGTGCTTCTGGGGTACAATTACTCCCTTCCTCATTACCTCCATTACTCTGGCGAAGAGAGTCAGCATCTCTTTCTCATGATGCCTCTGCTTTTCTTGTTCCTCAGCTTCCCGAAGTAACAGTTTCTCATTCTCCTCGGCCTGCAAACGTCGCAGTCTCTCATTAGCTTCTAATTCCACACGCCTGGCCTTCAACTCAAGTCTCTTTAGCTCCAGTAGGATTTTTAAGTCCACTGCAGAAAGGTTGAGCTGTCCATTCTCCGAGGGAATTATATCTCCACTGCCAGTCTGATTGTCCTCTTGGTTGCTGTCTTCTGATGCAGCTGTAACCAAGGCTGCAATCAGGTCTGCCTTAGTTAGGTTTCCATGCACCAGTCCCCTAGACTGGCACATCTCTGCCAGCTGGCTCCTTGTCAGCTTTCTATACTCCTCTGCTGACATGCTGCCTGTTCAGCCTGACTAACTCAGCTAACAAAAGAAATAAAACAATTGTGATCTGAACTCTGAGTGTTCACTGCGTGGCTGAGTACAAAACACCTTCAAAGCTCACTGTACACAAGGTACAGGATTCACTCTACCCACACCACTACAAGCCAATTAGTATTTGCCAACTAATTAATATGTGATGAGGATATCCCAACCACTGCTACCAATTAATATGTGATGCCCGTGCCCTGGCGCAGCAATCAAGGAGCCTCAATCCTCACCACTAACACCAGAAAGGGTGTCTCATATATGAGGAAAGGATAACAAATACACACAGTAAAGTGCAATTTCCCTTAAGAGCACACAGCGATAAAGTCAGTCTGGAGCTGGTTGCTCCCCAGGTCCCCAGTAAGATTCCCCACTGGCACAGCTATAGGGTCCAAATCTCAGCCTAGCTGGACAAGCTAAAATCTCCAGCACCCTCTCTGTCCAACCAGTGCTTCGTGTCCCTGCCCAAGTAGCTGACACACACACACACACACACACACACACACACACACACACACACACACACACACACACACACACACACACACTTTGACATAAGAGTTTACACAACCACACAGACATTTCTGGGGAAGGCTGGCACACGTTCTCCCGCTGTGCCCCTTTTACCCAGACTATATGGTAGTAATTACTGCCACCACCCAGCTAATATTTATCAGCTACTCAAAGGCACTTAAAAGGGTGTCCAATTATTACTGTGCAATATTATTATCCAATTGGTAAGTGTGACTAATCAGTCAAGGCTTATTAGAGTGGCTTTGTACAATAAACTCTATAAATATGCAATGTACTCTACAGCTCAACTTATCTCTACACAAACCAGCCACAGTTAAAAGGTTTTAAAATATTTAATAAATAATTAAAACCACAAGACAATACTTTTTACTACACAGTCAGTGCTAGTCAAAAGTTCAGAGATCACACAAATACTTAAAGTAAATCAGTAGTACAGTTCTGGCATCACAGAAAAACAGTCTAAACTTTCGAATTCCTAGCTATTGCTACAAGAAAAGACACTTCTAAAATAACTTACTTATAGAGCAAGGCAGAGTGCTGTGAGTTGGATAGTCAAGTCAAAAATGCTTAATAATCTCTAGTTCTCACTGTTTAAACAGAAACTGCAGTTCTGCTAAACATTACATCATCCTTTACACTTTCCTGGTGTTCCCAGGGTGACAGACACTGCATTTATATTCTTTTACACTTAGAGCAATAAAGGACATTCCACATGTAAATTCTGGTCATTAACTTTAACTTTAAAACAATAGGCAGGAGGCCTTCATCTAGCTGGACTGGAGCCGACTTATAAACATCAAAGGCACTCATTAAATAATTTTAATTTCAAAGGACCAACAAGAAATGCTTGACTTGGCTTTCTTTACAGCAGACGGCAATGTTGCCACATTGTTTTAAGTTCAACATTTGACAGTATTTACAAATGACAGAATTATGTACCAAATTCTATTTGACTAGGCTGGCAGCCTTCGCCCATCTCTACCAGTCCTCACAGGTACATCTCACAATAAACATTGTGGATCCCTTCAGGCTATGGAAGCATGGGTCAGCTTTGTACAGGTGTGTGAGGGGTCACAAGTGTCAACAAACCTAGTCTACTATTGTTATGTAGACATGAAGATTTAAGATTACTTGGTCTGTCACATGCTAGAATTGAATACGGTACTGGGATTGCTGATGAATGCTGCTACTGTATGAAATGCTTGGACTGCTGATGCACAGCATTCATGTATGAATTATAGCTGAAAGTTGTGTGTATTTCAGCATTATGTCAATTTCATTCAAGGTGAGGTCTGATCTCTATCAAGGGTGCAATACAACCAATTTCGTTTGCAATTTTCATGGAAAGGATTTCAAAAATACGACAAAGGTTGAGAAGATACCTGGTTTGAGAAGCCAGAAATGGCATCTATGCCATTTGGAGCAGTTGTGCTTTTGATATAATAGCAGCTTCCAACATGCATTCAAGTGACTCACTGCTGAGTGGAAAACAGGTGTGTGTGTGTGTGTGTGTAATTGAGTGAGTGAGAGTGTGTGGGCAAGTATGGGGATGTGAATGATAACCTCAGAGTAGTTGGTTCAAGACACTGTTCACAACTGAAAGCAAAATGCAGTACAATAGCCAGTAATAAATTGAGCTCTTGGGACCCACTAGTGTGAATCCCGAAACACGAAGACTAAGTAAAACAAATGGAATGACATATACTAAGCCTGATATGGCCATTTTCTCCTCATCTCCAAGGTATGATGATCTTGGAGTTGGTAAATATATGTTTGGGGGGTGCAGGGAGTTTGCACCCCTGCAAAAAAAGAAGTTTAAAGGAGGAGAAGAGCAATGTTTGAGAATCGCTCTTCTGCTGCAGTTTTGATCTTTTGTTTTTTTTTTTTTTTACATTTCAACAGAAAGCCATGACAGCCTGATAGTCTTGTTAGAGTTGTACTAACCTGTAGTGGTAAAACAGTTGAGATCTCAGAAAAAGCTCCTGTATTACCAAGTCAGTATATCTTCCATGGTCTTTAGTTGTAGGTACTAACCAAAAGAATGAAACAGCAGGTACAAGCAACAGTAATTAGGTTTCACTGCAGTTTCTTTGGGCTTACATTTCATGACAGGGGGAGCAGATCAATTATCTGAGACAGTCCCACAGTACACTGCACTTTTGGAATGAAAAACCCAAGTGGGGTAGTTGAAGCAATTACTATACTAAATTGTTCTGAGAAAAGGACACTGAAATGTGGGCCCACTAAACACAAGACAGGCTTGTCTGGGACTGCTAAGGCCTCTTTTTCAGAGAAAAAAAGAACATGTGTATGTGAAAAGGTTTGGGCTGCTTGAAGGAAAACTAATTATACTTCATGGTGATGCACAAAAGGATTCTCAATGCAAAAGCTTCTAACACAAGCCTGTTCAGTGTATTTTATACAACTGTTGTATATGAAATCACAACAGTTTAGGAGTTACTGAATATACAAGAACAAAAGGAGAAATTGTCACTCAGCTGACATACTGACAACTGTGCCTTTGCTTGAAAAAAAAATGAGGCTAGAAATTAATCTCAGAAATACCAGAACCATGCTGTCTGGTATTAAGAAACATCTCAGCAAACTGAAGAGTTCATGGAACATCAAGAGACCCAGAAGATGACACTTTGGGACCTCTGCAAACCTACAAGTAAGTGTGTGTAATTATTCTCACTAACTGTTAACTTTATCAAATTATACTTATCACCATTTCCAAAACAGGGCCAATGCTTACCACCGGTCACAGAATTTCAAACTTTACAAAAGAAGCTAATAGTGACATTGTCAAAAGGAGACTTATTACCTACTGTAAAATATGTTCTTGAACTCACAGCTGCTATCATAAGTATCAAAAAGCTTCAGTCAGCTTTGAAAATTATAAAGTTTAATCACACTGGCATCTACCAGCTAGCTTCAGTGCACAACATTAACAGCTGCAGGGTGGTTGCCCATCAGGCAGAGGGCCAAAACAGGTTATTACTTCTTCTTTCGGCTGCTCCCGTTAGGGGTCGCTACAGCAGATCAACTGTTTCCATTTTTTCCTGTCCTCTGCATCTTGCTCTGTCACACCAACCACCTGCATGTCCCTCTCATCACATCCATAAACCTTATCTTAGGCCTCCCTCTTTTCCTGTTACCTGGCAGCTTCATCCTTAGCATCTTTTTCCCAATATACTCTGCATCCCTCCTCAGTACATGTCCAAACCAACATAATCTTGCCTCTCTGGCTTAGTCTCCAAACCTTCCAACCTGGGCTGACCCTCTAATATACTTATTCCTAATCCTGTCCATCCTCGTCACACCCAGTGCAAATCTTAACATCTTCAACTATGCCACGTCAAGCTCTGACTCCTGCCTTTTTGTCAGTGTCAATGTCTCCAAACCATATAACATAGCTAGTCTCACTACCCTCTTGTAGACAGACCTTCCCTTTCACTCTTACTGGTACTCGTCTGTCACAAATCACTCCTGACACTCCTCCACCCACTCCATCCTGCCTGTAACTCTCTTCTTCACCTCTCTTCCACACTTACCATTACTCTGAACTGCTGATCCCAAGTACTTAAACTCATCCACCTTCACCACCTCTACTCCCTGCATCCTCACCATTTCTCTATCCTCCCTCTCATTCACACGCATATATTCTGTCTTAGTCCTGCTGACCTTCATTCCTCTTCTCTCTAGAGCATATCTCCACCTCTCCAGGGTCTCCTCCACCGGTTCCCTACTCTCACTACAGATCACAATGTCATCTGCAAACATCTTAGTCCACGGGGACTCTGTCTGATCTCGTCTGTCAACCTGTCCATCACCATTGCAAATAAGAAAGGACTCAGAACTGATCCTTGATGTAATCCCACCTCCACCTTAAACGCATCCGTCACTCCCACCGCAGACCTCACCGCTGTCACACTACCCTCGTAAATATCCTGCACCACTCTTACATACTTCGCTGACACTACCGACTTCCTCATACAATACCACAACTCCTCTCTAGGCACCCTGTCATATTCTTTCTCTAAATCCACAAAGACACAATGCAACTCCTTCTCTGTACTTCTCCATCAACACTAAGAGCAAACATCGCATCTGTAGTGCTCTTTCCTGGCATGAAACCATACTGCTGATCACTAATCATCGCCTCCCTTCTTAGCCTAGCTTCCACAACTCTTTCCTATAACTTCATGCTGTGACTGATCAGTTTAGTCCCTCTGTAGTTACTACAGCTCTGCACATCACCCTTATTCTTAAAAATCAGTACCAAAACACTTTCTCCATTCCTCAGGCATCCTCTCACTTTCCAAGATTTCATTAAACAATCTAGTTAAAAACTCCACTACCATTTCACCTAAACACCTCCATTCTTCCACAGGTATGTCATCTGGACCAACAGCCTTTCCGTTCTTCATCCTCTTCATAGCTATCCTTACTTCCTCCTTGCTAATCCACTGCACTTCATGATTCACTGTCCGCACATCATCCAATCTTCTCTCCTTCTCATTCTCTTCATTCATCAACCCCTCAAAGTACTCTTTCCATCTGCTCAACACACTCTCCTCACTTGTGAGTACGTTTCCCTCATTATCCTTTATCACCCTTACCTGCTGCACATCTTTACTAGCTCGGTCCCTCTGTCTAGGCAATCGGTACAGGTCCTTTTCTCACTCCTTAGTGTCCAACCTTTTATACAACTCTTCATACGCCTTATCCTTAGCCTTTGCCTCTCTTTGCCATGCACCTCATCTCCGTATACTCGTCTACTTTCTTCATCTCTTTGACAATCCCACTTCTTCACCAACCTCTTTCTCTTTATACTCTCCTGTACTTTTTCATTCCACCACCAGGTCTCCTTGTCCTCATTCCTTTTTCCAGATGTCACACCAAGCATCTTTCTAGCCATCTCTCTTACTAGCTCTGCTGTAGTTACCCAGCTATTCGGTAACTCTTCACTGCCACTCAGTGCCTGCCTTAACTCTTCCCTGAACATCACCTCACAATTACCCTTTTTCAATTTCCACCATTTGATCCTTGGTGCTGCCCTCACACTCATCCTCCTCTTCTTGATCACCAATGTCATCCTACAAACCACCATCCTATGCTGTCTAACTACACTTTCCCCTGCCACCACTTTACAGTCTCCAATCTCCTTCAGACTGGCCCTTCTACATAAGATATAATCCACCCGTGTGCATCTTCCTCCACTCTTGTATGTCACCCTATGCTCCTCCCTCTTGTTAAAATATGTATTCATCACAGCCATGTCCACCCTTTTCGCAAAATCCACTACCTTTTGACCTTCTGCATTCCTTTGCTTAACACCATACCTACCCCATCACTTCCTCATCCCCTCGGTTTCCTTCACCAACATGCCCATTGAAATCTGCTCCAATCACCTGTCTCTCACCCTTGGGTACAGTCATTACCACTTCATCCAACTCACTCCAAAATTTTTCTTTCTTATCCATCGCACACCCAACTTGTGGAGCATATGCACTAACAACATTCATCATTACACCATCAATTTCCAGCTTCTTAAACATCACTCTATCCGACACTCTTTTCACCTCCAAAACACTCTTGGCATACTGTTCCTTCAGGATAATGCCTACGCCATTTCTCCTCCCATCCACACTATGATAAAACAATTTGAAACCGCATCCGATACACCTAGCCTTGCTCCCCTTACATCTGGTCTCTTGCACATACAATATACCAACCTTCCTTCGGTCCATCATATTAGCCATCTCTCTCCCTATACCAGTCATACTGCCAACATTCAAAGTTCCGACCCTCACTATCACAGTCCTAGCCTTTACCTGCCTTCGGACATGCCTTCCCCCTCTTCTCCTCCTTCGGCCAACAGTAGCCCAATTTCCGCCAGCACCCTGTTGGCCAACAGTACAAACTCTTTAATCCAAAAAGATAGCCCAAATTCTACAATCTTGCCAGCTGGGAACATCTTAAACATCCATTCCCTATAATTTTCTTAGGGCTTTTTCCATCCAGGGACTACAAACAGAGAAATCTATCCCTAATCAGCTAAAAGTAATAGTAACACATTTGTCCCTTACAGGTAAATTCAGATTACTGCATTCTAGAAGCTTCATGTAATGCCAAGGTGCTGCTTACCCAATCCTTTTAGCACTCAGTGCCGATGCTTTCCATTACTAGAAGAGTCTGATGCAGAGCTGTTATCAGGATATTAAGATAATGTGCATGTATAATCATTACATTTTTTACACTAACCCAACACTGTTGTCTGTTTTTTTTCTTCTTAAAATATAGATTAGATACAGAGAGGTGTGAGAGAGAGAGAGAGAGAGAGAGAGACAGAGACAGAGAAACCGAAAGAGACAGAACAAAAATTCTGCCCTGATCCTTCAGTAATAAAAATCCAGAAGTATCATCTTCTTTCTACAAAGACATAGCCTGACAGGATTACAAGATGTTCCTCTTTGTAAAAAGCACCCTTTATACAAGAACTTAGGGAAAGCTCTCTGACGCAGTGGTAAGGACAAACATCACAAAGGAATATAGAAAAGTCTGAAGATAATGGGTATGTCTATTCACAAGTCTGGTTCAGAATAAGGTTTAATAAAGCAGTAGGAAAGCACTTAATATTGTTGCAGGTAAACAAAACCTGTAAAAAAAGCAGATTACTGCAGGAGAAAATGGCAGTGGTACAGTGCAGTGGATGTGCAGCAACAGTCTTTCGAAACATATTCTACAGGATGTGGTACTGCTTCACATGCAGACATTTCTCAGTTGAGATACAAGGCATTCCTGTTCTGCGTCCTGCAACATCATGACCACTGCACACAGCACACCAATAATGTTGAAAAACTGGACAATACTGTCTCAGGGCAAGAGTGCTGCTAATTCTCCGTAACTCGTATGTTCTCTCAGAAGAGAGAGGCTAGACCAAGGACATGCCAACAGGGACCTCCCAAGGAGGACACTGAAAATAACCTTGGAGGAAACAGTCAGGAGGATGGCAGCAAACTCCACAGATGAAAGAAACACTCTGGTGAGTATTCAACTGTTACAAAGGCAAAATAAAGGATGGTAGAGGACACAAGGAAGGAAAGAAGCAAGTCATTAAACTGTGGAAGAAGCTACAAAGGCAAGCAAGTGAGAAATCAGGACTGTTCTAGGGATAAATGACCTGGTAAAGAATTTGACTGTGGGGTATTCTTTAAACAAACTGCATATAAAAATAGCATTTTCTGAAATGCTATCTGCTTGAAGTATGGGTAAGGCTATGATGATTTAGGGGGTCGACATACAGCTGTTTAGCTGATGCAGACCTTAGTTTTTTTTTGTTTCAGTGAGGACCAAGGATGAATACAGAGATGTACTTAACATACACCATTCTATTAGATATACAAACTAAATAAATGGAAAAATGTCTTATGTGAGAAAGAGATTAGCAACTAGTTATTACAGAAGCTGTCCAATGAGTAATTTAGAATACCATCATCTTATGTTATCTGTATGTACTAGCAGGATGTTCTACATCTGTCTTTAGTGGTTACCAGCAGCTGTTTAAATGCTTCATTACAAAATTCAAACACAGTCAAAGTCTTTCCTTCCAAAAAAAATCCAAATCGAAAATTAGGACAGTAGATACAAACACAGAGAAGCCAAGAAAGCAAAATTATTCTCCTAGCAAAATATAGTGGAACATGGAACAAAGACCTGGCTTGATCAGAGAAAAACTGGAATAACTGGAGGTAATAATTACCAATGCTTAACTGTTCATGAAGTTCTTGGAAATGGCAGCCTTGATAAAGACACATTACGTGAACACTGTGAAAGTCACAAAAAATATGAAAAAACAGGAAAAAAAAAATCGGGGTATGGATTATTATGCATCAGTATCTGCAGTCTGCATCAGAGACAGGATGTGTAGCATCAGAAAAGAAGCTCTATAATGCAAGAGCTGGAATGGTAGAAATGCAGCAGTGTGGAGAGGCATTATGGGGTCTCCATGGAGACTGGAAAACTTTTCTTCAGTCCCTAAATCAGCTGCATATAGACATCTCCCATAGACATAATATAACAGACAAAGCACTCATGGAACAAACAAGTAAGATGACAGAACAGTGACTCACTGGTTATGGTGGGTCCGAATATGCTGGAATTTAGCTTCAGTAATTATCTTGCAGCTACACAAACATGCTGCATCTATCATCAAGCAGGAAGGTCACAGGCAGTAATGGAAGACCTGAATAAGCCAGACATTGCTCATTTCACCTAGTCTGCAGCTATGCACAAGTTCATGAGCATTTTGTCTCACAATCTTTTAGCAAGAGAAAAATCTTGGACTTCATAATTTCAAATAGGTTCATAGGTGTGTACTAGGCAAATGGCCCTGGAGCCTTTACAAGCCTAGCCCATAGGATTACCCTGACATTGTGCCACCCAACCTTAGTTCCTATTGCCTCTGTCGAGTAGAACCACTGGAGTGATCCCGAGGGTGAATTTTCTATTTCCCATCCACTCATCAAAATTTCTCTTGAAGAGGGCCAGTGAGGTACTCTGCTTGACATGTATAGGGAGTCTATTCCACAGCATGAGCAGTTTATGGATTATGAACCTGTCCCTCCCACATGTTCTGTTGATTTTGGTAATGAGGCTGAAGTCTCTGGAGCGTGTGGTGTGGAGGGATTGGGGATTTCTTTAAATGTAGTATTTCTAACAGAGCTGGGTCAGACATGGCTTTGTAAGTCAAGCAGAGATCGCCTCTAAGTAGGCGATATGAGACAGAGAATAGTTGGAGTTTTTCAGTCTGTCCATATAAGGCAAGTGTTTAAGGCCTAGGATCCTCTTTGTGAGGTACTTTTGCGGCCTCTCCAGTTGTTGCAGATGTCTAGTGAGGTACATGCCAAATGGGTCATTCTACTCGATGAATGGCCTAATGAGGAAGAGTAGAGTAGAGGGAGACAATGACCTCTTTTCTTCTTGGATGCAGGGAGACAATGACCTCTTTCTTCTTGGATGCAAAACCCTTAGGTAATGAGATGTGCCACATAGAAAGACTTTCTGACCTCAGTGGCAATCGCTGGTGTCATTGAGGCCTTTCTGTAGGATGTCAACATCACTTGGGGAGTTAATAGTTCCCAACTTGCAATCATCTGTGAACTTTGTCAGCCAAAGTCCCTTTGTGTTGGCCTGAACTTCAGAGAAGTAAGTACCAAACAGGAGAGGACCCAGGACTGAACACTGTGGGATTCCATTCATGACTGGTTGACCGTCTGACTTGGAGTCAGCTACTGTCACACTGTGCGTTCCATCAGTGAGCCAGTTTGCAACCCACCTAGTGATATAGGGATTGAAGTCTAGCTTAGTGAGTTTTTCTATAATTCCTGAATGGGGAATGGTATCAAAGGCCTTGACCAGATCAAGATAGGCTGTATGAACCACCTTGCCTTCATCCACAACTCTGGTGACTGACTCAAAGAAGTTGACCAAGTTGAGCAGGCATGATCTACCCTTCACAAAACCAAACTGTGTAGGATCCAGAGTTTGGAGATTCCCTATATCCTTGTTTATTAGGTCCATGATGATGCATTCCATAGCTTTGCATATCAGACTCGTCAGGCTAATGGGGCGATAGTTCCCGGGGTCTGTAGTTGCTCCTCCCTTGCGGAGAGGGATGACTGTAGCAGTGTGCCATTCGGTAGGGACAAAGCCTGAGGTGAGGCTGTGATTGAACAGGGCACACAGGTGAGGTGCCAGTTCACTCTGTAGTTCATGTAGAACACAGCTGGGGATATTGTCAGGTCCCATAAAAGCTGTGTTATTGGCCTTGGACAATGCTGTTTTAACCTGTGCAGCTGTAATACTGGGTGCCTGGCAATCTGCTGGTATTGTGATTGATCCTTGGGGGGAGGGGTAAAGTTGGCACTGAATCTGTCGGCCAGTATATTGGCAATATCTGTTGGCTCAGTATAGGAGGTACCATTGTCCAGTAGCTCACAGCAAATCTGGGCATTGCCGTGGAGATTCTTTACATAACAACTATAGAAGGCCTTGTGGTTGTCTTTACTATCTGCTGCAATTCTGTTTTCATAGCTAGCTTTAGAGGATTTGTTGAGGCTGATAAGGGAGTTTTTCCAGTCTTGGGACTTCACCTTATTCCACAACAGTTTCCTCCTCCTGTTGTAGAGTTTGTTTATGGCAGGGACCACCAGATTGGCTTCCTTTTTCTTTTGAGGAGCTTGTCTTGGTTCTACTGAGTATGGCGAGATCCACGCACTTGTGTACGTGTTCATACAATGCATTGGTGTATAATTTGGCGGTCATGCAACTATTCTCCATTTGCATGGGTCCCATGAAGTTAGCCACCGCTGTTTTTAGGAGCCTAAAGTTAGCTTTGGAGAAGCTTTTTATGGTGATTACCTTTGTGGGTGGTGGTGGTGGTGGGGGGGGGGGGATGTGAATTTCCAATGTGATTAGTTTGCGGCCAGATCTAACCAGGGAGGCAACGGTCGCCCATATTAGTAATGACCAGGTCAAGGATGCTACTTCCTCTAGTGGGGGTAAGAACGAGCTGGTCCAGGGCATTGGAATTAATGAATTCCAGAAAGCGTTGGGCAAGTGTACTGATACATGAGTAGTTTTCCCAGTTACTGGAGGGGTAGTTGAAGTCGCCCAGTATGAGAGTGTTAGGTTGGACCCTAATATTTCTCCAGGGTGCTTAGGAATGTTTAGTGTGAGTCTTGGGACATGGTTGGGGACCTATAGTAGGCTATGACCTGAATTGCTGTCTTACCCAGTGTTAGCTGCACCTGAGCTATCTCAGATGCGTTATGTTGGGCTACCAGTCTGGAGGTGTGTGCATCCTTTATGAATATGGAAACACCACCGCCTTTGGAGCTTCGGTCCAAGTTCTGGGGCTGAAAGGTGTGGAATGAGTTATAACCTGGTAGTGCAGGGGTGCTTTCTGCTGCTTGAACCAGGTCTCCGTTACAGCACAAATGTCGATGTTCACCATTTTTAGGAGTGCTTCAAGTGACTGCATTTTGAGATTCAGACTTCTAGCACTGAGCCGCATGACCCTCAGATTGCATTTGTTTGTAGTTGTTACAGTGGTAATTTGGTCTTTGGAACACTGCCTAAAAAAGGCACTATAGGAGTGGCAAGAGCCTTGGCCAGTATCCGGAAGCCCAGGGGTGACACATACAGGCCATCTCTGGCAAAGCATCGAGGTCGGTCAAGCATGTCATCCCAGGCACACAGATACTGGATCCCCTTAGAATCACACTAGAAACTTAGCCAATTGTTGAAATGCAAGGGGAGAATTTCTGCAGCAGATGTTTGGAGCCATCTAAGTTGGAGTTATCATTAAACACTACTTTTACATCAGCTGTATGTTAACCATACAAGGAGATGGGTCACAAATAAAAACAGCTCTAAGTGGACTTAAATCTTCAGGGCAAACACAGTAATCATTAAAAAAAAATGCAAAGCTTAACCATAAACAGCACTTTTGTTTCTCCTAAAAAATGTCTAGAAAAACTCGAGGAGACATTAGTGAATGTGCAGATTTAAAGTAACCAGAGGAAAAGATAGGCTTAAACTTCAGACCCTGAAGCTACAAGGGAAAAATCTTAACCTCGACCACCTTGAAACATACATCTAAGAGAGTCACTTTGTCTCAGTTCTAATGCTCATAAAGCAAACTGCCACACAAACCAATTGCCCATCAGGTTCCAGGATTCGTCACGTCATGTAGGTACTGAAGTCCTTGCACCACGAGTACACAAATAAAACTGTTATGCTACATGTGGGTGTAAATTACTTGAGATGTACCTCCTTGGACTATATAAAGACGGACAATGAAGCTATAAAGACAGACAACAGAGCTCTGGGAATGTGTCAGATGCAGGTATAAACATGACTTTGAGCAGCATTTTACTATCACCAAGAATGATACTGCAGTACAAACAAAAGATGGACTTCATCAACTGGCTCAGCTTCTGGTGTTAGTCAAAAGAAGTCCAAAACACATCACCTTAGAAGGGCATGGTAGACAGTCCTGTTTTGCAAGGGATAGTCTGCATCTGCCAACTCCCCAACCCCAAGGCTTTCATATACTGGCCAAATCTTTATGTAAAAATCTTCTGCCACCAAATTCTGTATTTCCCGCCAAAGTAAATACAATACCAAATTGAAAAATAAACCTCCCAGTGATGGACACCAAATATAAACAGGCTCTATAACAAAAGAAACAAACTCCCCACATAGAAAAAAAAATACAATTCTCAAGGTGAAAAAAACACTCTTACTAAACTTAAATGGGAACTCTGGACCCTGATCAAATCAACCAAAGCCAGACATGAGATACAAATAGCTTACCTGGGCAAAGGACAATCACAAAGCCTTCTTTAAACTATGTTAGAAACCATAGAAACAATACCCAGCACTTTGCAGAGCTAGCAGTAAATTATATCACATACTTTGGCCATGTCCACTGATTCTATCTACTAGCAGATAAATTTGGCTCTAATTTCACCCCCCCACACACACACACACACACACACACACTCCCAGATGTCCTACGCATATCTACATTCCTCCCTCAAATCTCCCATGATCAAGTCCTCAAGGCACTCTAAAAGCTAAGAACACTGCTTCTATAGGGCCGCATAACATAACCAGCTGGCTAAAGGCCATCTTGAAAAAGGACCTGTCAAAACCCCTTCAGAGGCTATTCAATATCATCCTCCAAACAGGCTTTGTGCTGGACAAATGGAAGATAGTAACAGTCATCCCCTTGCACAAAGGTGGGATGTTAATGGACTCAGGAAATCACAGACCTCCAAGTCTGATGGCCTCATCTGTAAGGCTATGGAAAGGATCGTTATGGAATTAAGAAACAAGGACAAGGGTACCCTACAAAACTCTCAACCCAAGCCAATTTGGATTTTTCAAGGACAGATCTTATCAACATAACCTGGCTGACTTGTTTGAAAAGATTGCTGAAGGATAAGGGCAAATCAATACACACTATATCTAGGACTTCACAAAGGCATTCAACACCATTCCACACTCAGGTATTCAAGCTGTACCTCCCTCTAAAAGACCAGTCAGTAGAGTTGTACCCCAGGGTTCAGTCCTTGGGCCACTCCTCTTTTGCATTTACTTCTCTGAGGTCAAAGCTACTGTTGAGGGTTTACAGTTGGCTGACCAAGTTTGCCGAGGACTCTAAACAAGGTACCATTATAAACTACCCAAAAGACATCAAGATCCTCCAAGAAGGTCTTTCCCAAACCAATAGCTGATGTCAAAACCATGGATAAAAACTAAATGCCAGGAAATGTATAAAATAATATCCTTCAGCCAATAGGACTTCCCTTGTAAATATCACATTGACAACCCATTGTATTTAAGTAACATTAAACCCAAACCAGAGTATGGAATAATAATATGGAAACCTTACAAGAAAACAAGTATGAGTACATTGGAAACGCCATAGCAGAAATATACAAGTTATTGTGAAAAACTAAAACGGCTATAAGAACCACTGTACAACTTCAGATATTTAATAGGAAACTTTATTCAGGTATATAGGGCATTTAGACACACCTACCTATGTAGAAGGTTGTACAGGAATGAGAGGTGCATTAATTATTTTGCTAACCAAATTATATTAAAACAAGCAATAATTCAGACATTTTTAAGAGCTACTTGGATACTTATGGAATGGCTATTGACAGAATGCCAGGCTAGAAGGGCATTAAAACCTGTGCTGAAATATCTTTATGAATGTAATACACCCTAAATATTTGATCCAGTAGTTAAGACACCTGGGAACCTACGCAGGACAAGGAACTGTCCTTCGATCATCATATGTCCACTATTGTAAGAAAGCCCTTTTTTATTGCACAATGTAGTAATAAAGGTATGGTGTCCAGGGACGCGACCATTTCACTTAGTCTGCACTCATCAGACTGATCATTGAGCATAATGCTCCCTTCAGTATGTGCCTGTTCAAACGTTTGATACAACCTGGATGCCCGCAATGCTTTCTTACCAAGAAAATGGATAGCATAAACTATAAAAACTATGTGGACCATCTCAAAACCTTATCCCTCTTCTTGGCGTTATACAGGCTACTATGAGTCAAAGACTTCCTTGCATACCCAGCTTCAACAGATCCTATCCAGTCAGGCCTACTACACATTCACAAGTCCAGTGGACGCATAAATATCCACTTAATACATCTCAATCTCATTCGCAACATAAACAGAACATGTTGGAGGGACAGATAAATATCACAGAGAATGCTACTTCTTTGGAATTGCCTTCCTTCCCACTTAAGGCAAAGTACTTCTCTTACACTACTCAAATGCAATTTGGAAGAATGAATGGATAACCAAAAATTCCCCCTTGGTTTAGCACCCTTGTTCCTCACAGACAGGGGAAAAATGTACATACAAGGACTAAAGATTTCATGGAAATTTATGGCTAGGCTTCTAAAGATCCTCACAAATGAATAGCTTAATATGTAAATATGACCCTATGAACCATGAGCCACCACTCTGATTCGTGAGTAAACTTCTACAGAGTTAAGCTACACTAAATAACAGTAATGGACAGAAGGCAAGCAGAGTCTGGCCAAACGGGAGCATGCTTCTGGAAAAATATTACAGGATGATCCGCAAAGAGGTAACAACTGTGGTATGGTGTGGAATAAAAACATTTATCAAAAGGACAAACTTGAGTGAAGCAAATCAATTGAATAATGTCGGAAAACGGAAAATGCTGCTATAGTTCTCAAAGGTGGAATCAAAAATGGAAAAAAAAAAAAAAAAAAGAAAGAAAAATCAGGAAATATGAAGGGTGTAAATAATACTGGGTAAAGAAAGAAATGCAACATGTGAAACAAAGGTTCAGACTAAGAAAAGTAAAGCAGACAGTTAAAAACAAACTAACTGATGAAAAGTACCAGATCCGTCTTATCAGCCAGATGCATTGCCTAGCACAAGGTACGTCCAGATGTCAAATCAGTAATGCTTGTGTATTAAACATACCACTTAATTATTTAACATAAATTTACTGATAATATAGTAATTATTAAAGACCACATCTATATCTACATATGTTTTATGCCTTTTGCTCCCACCATATTTCTCTATGTTATAACTGCTACTTTACAAAAGGAGGACTGTACACAGGATGTTAACTACTTAAGACTGAAGTGTTAATGACTTGCTCTCAGAAACGTAACACTGCTTGAAAATAACATACTAATGCCCACTTATCATAAACCCCTGTGGTTTCTAATTGATGTAACTTTTCAAACCCTCTTTATTATGATGTCATTCCTCTCCCTTTTTATTATCCGTTCACATCCGCTACTCACTAACAATAATGACAAAAAAAATTTTTATACTCACACCACCATTGTCACTTGTTTTAGTCACATAACCAGCCAAAGAAGAGAAAACAAAACCACGGCGGCAGTATGTTCCATAGCCGGGTGAGCATTCCTCTACATTACAAAGCTTCTCTCCTACAGAAGAAAAAAAAAACATGAAATGACAAACACCACAAAAAAAAAAAAAATCAAATAACTATTTTCCTTATAAATGTAATTGTGTGTGTAAAGTAGTAATAATGCAATGATAAAAACAGGGTAGACACTATCTGGTGTAGGCATATGCAGCAGTCACATCTGAAATATAAAGACATCATCAAACTAATGACAAGGCAGGTGGAAGAGAGACTATGGAATGCTTTCATGCCACCCTATAAAAGACACTATGGCAAGTGCATAGTTAGCCTGCCAGAAACAATAACTGAGACGAGCACAGAAACCACCCACCCCCCATTTCTGGTACTCTCTCCAGTGATCTCACGCATAGCCGCCCTTAGGCATAGACCAACTAAGCAGCCGTCTAGGGCGCCGCTCTAGCAGGGGTGCTTTTCCAGCATTTATTTGGTGTACGTAAACCAGGATGGTAGCACTGTGGAGCCCTTTTGCCTAGGGCACCAGTTGACCTAAGGCCGCTCTCGATGTCACGCAAGTCTTGTATTACAGCACATGGTATACACGAAAGAAAAAAGATCTGCCTACTACACAAGAGAGAACATATCTAGTGCCAGGCTACCTGGACACCTTAAGTTAGAAAGCAGTACAGAAATAAGGTAAAGAACTGTGAAGGATTTGCAGCAGAAAGCCACATTTCTGATGTCAGGAAAATATCACCTGCCCTACTTAATATGCAAATTACTTTCCCTACCCTCCATAAGAATTACCTCATCTGAACCTAGCATTCTTTAGAAAAAGAGCTCAAAACACTGATTTTAAAGGCTGCTTCTGCTACCCTCTTTTAGGGGAAACCTGTTTCCACACCTACTATTATTTTGTGGACTTTAACACTTTTGTTACCCTTCTCTTAAATGCTTCTATCCTTTCAGTTATGCATTTTCCAGAACAGCACTGGGTGGTCTAGATAGGCCCCCTTAAAAGTGGTTAGAAAAATGATCATTTCAATTTCCTACTAGTGATGCTTTTTCCTATGCAATCCAGTATTCCGTCACCCTTCTTTACCATTTTGTGCCCGTTTGTTTACTAGGTATGCCTAAACAGGCTTGGCCTACAAACAATGAAGAGCTCTACAAGAAAAAGAAATAAATGTATACAGAACACCTACACATATACACATCCAAGACTTATTTGAGTGCAGTTTGCTGAACATTTGTCTTATTAACAGAAGAAATTGATGCGCCTTTATGTCAAACATTGGCATCACTGACTGCCTGCAGCAATGTCAGTTTGTGTTAGGTATGGGATATACTTTGGGTTAAGGTAAGTTGCTTCGGTATGGGGGGGTTGTGTGTGTCTTCGCAGGTCATGGTTAGAGTAAGAGCCAAGTAACAGTGCGTTTTAGTGTTGCATGCATGTGTAGTGAATTAGTGGTGATTCTTTGTGGAAATGTTTGCGGGTTAGGATTACAGTAAGGGCAAGTTTTTTTTTTTTTAATATTTTAGTCCCCTACATCATCCATTATGGCACAACTACCCAGTGTCCCATATCCACGGTGGGTCTACCAGCTACTCCAACCTCCCCCCCTTTTCATCTGAGGCTGGTCATCAAACCTAAGGGTATCTTCGGGGTCTAGGACATCCACATTCCATAGGAGGGTTTTTTTTTCTCGATTTTGGTGACTTCATCCAAACTGCCCAAATCTAAATTTCTTACACTACTTGCCTGATCAGCAAGAATAAATTATCAATTTATCAATCTTCTCACCTATCAGAACTCACCCTCATACCTTTAACTGATCACAGTCTTTTAATGCAAGATCAAGCCCACAAAGTTCCTCCCTAAACTCATCTCAATCAGGGTAAAGTCACAGACATAAACAAACCAAAAATCTTTCCACTTTACCCCTTGACAGATTACCATTATTAAACTCTACCAATCACAACTCTACAGCTGAATTGCTTACCAATTAATTGGTAAAAAAATTCAAGACTTATTTCTCATTTAAATGTCCAATAATAGATGATGATTAACACGCGAGCTCAAAATCTTTCAGAAACTTAGCATAAAAACTTGGCATGTCTGCAAACTGGACTCAACTCCACAAACAAAATATTTCACCCATCTCTGTGATGATGGCAAACATGTAATATGGTAACAAATGTCGATCAAGGGCATCAAAACACTCTTAAAACAGCCCAAACAATCATGGAAAGACATCAGCCTCTTGACAGGTTGCCTCAATCTCTTTACTATAACCAATGCAACAATTAATTTTCTCAGACTTCCTCAAAGAATTCAGCAATCTTACTTTGACACGGACTACTAACAGCCATCCTCCCTCCAACATTCCCATGCCTAGACTCCACTATTTTACTTGAAAATTATAAAGTAAAAATACAGAGACAGTGCAAGTTCAAATCCCACTTTATAGCACCTCTGTATCAAGACAATCTATATCCATCAATTACCATTGCAGAGATTTTCTCATGGAGCCCCTTCAACATGTGTACAATCTCTGCCTTTCACACGGCATGTCAAATATCTGAAAGACAGCCATAATGAAACCTTTATCAAAGCAAACAAAAATCCTCCAAAGTCTCGTCCTAGTGTCCAATTTCAATAACACATCAGGTAGCATTTCTGGGAAAATTACTTACATAAACCTTACACAATACATAGAACAATACCACCTCCCTTTTACAAACCAATACGGGTTTTACACTAGCCATACTATTCTCATAACAATGAAGACCACAACATATGACATACTCCTGAGCATGGATAAATGGCATGCTAATTTGTGCTTTCTTTGTAATAACCACAGCATTTGACCTTGTGGATCATTTCAACTTTACAAACCATTTGCTTGAAACAGGTACTGTTTTTGAAACCAGGGGGTTACTTCAGAACTATCTACTACGCTGTCAGTTCAGTCAAAACAAACTTCACCGAGTCACCTAAAGCCCTCACACTATAAAGAAATCCACCAATGTTTTGTGTCTTCTTGTATGGCATCCTAATGCATAGGTCTATGCCATCAGAAAAAAGGCACATTCTTCCTTCCAGACATGTTGCAATGTTAAAGAGGAACTTAAAGAGTCAAGCTCAATGTTAAACCCCTTTGATATCCCCCACTGGTAGTCCTTTCATCTAAGTGGACTCCTTCTGCTTAATGTGCTCTGTGCTGCATTACCTTGCTAATGATAATGCCAAGAAACAACTTGCTAGTCAACCTAATGTGCTCAGAACCAACTTCTTAGTATACCTAATTTACTCAATAACCTTTTCTCTAGTAGCATAGCACATGCCCTGTCATACTTTTAAATATTTGGCACCTACTCTTTATAACTGTAAATTGTACAGTATTCAAAAGATAACACACTGAAAGAGACTAAATGCATGTAAATGCAAGTGGAAAAAAATCAAACCAGCACAATTCAAACTCAGACCAGTAAAGCTTCCACTTTTGTGGTAACCTAACTGTATCCACCCTCTTACAGTCTTTAGGTACCTTACATTACTCCCTTGAATGGCTAAAAATGTAATTAGGCAGTAAGCCCTACCACCAAGTCAAGTATCAACCTTTTGATTCTAGGATTCTTTTAAGAAACTTTGTTCCGTCAGAAATGGATTCATTGCTCATATCATAGATGTTTTTGCTGAGAGATCTCCCTTATTTTCCTGTGTGAGTATTCATTCAGCAATCTTGCTTTTTCACCATCTTCTTCTGCTCACTTCCACCCCAGCCATACTACTTAGCTTAGAGTCATTGCAACTACGGAAAACTCAAAACAACAAAGCTCATAAAAGTCAAAACTAGCACTCAAAGTCCAAAAACATCTTAGAACACCTTCATTAGTAGTCAAAAACATACAGCACTTTACTTAACTGCTTACATTAATCTTAAAGTACAAAACAAAAATACTCTTGCTTTTAAAAGCTGAAAAAGTAGCCCACAAAGTTGCAACTAATTATTGATCAGTTTAACTATTACTCCTGAAAATGCTACCGATTTATCAGTCCTCCCTGGGACAAAATATCAGCGAGAAACCAACTTACAGCAACATCATACACACAATAGATTATGCACGCGACTACATGGGGCAATACCTCCCCAAATTAAACATATTGCTCCATGGTTGCACTAATAGGATAAGGCCCAAATCATATGCAAACATTACAGAACTCTCTATGGATTTTCATTAGGATGACCAACAATGGAAAAAAACATGCAAGTCTGCAAAAACAAGCCCAACATTGCCTTATCTCATTGTTAGTTCTGCTGTTCTAGCTGCTGTATTTCCTTTTATATTATGCATTTAACAACCAATTTATCTTCCCTGTCCCCACTACCATACAGCATTTCACTAAACTACTCTGAAGAGAAAATGTCACCAGAAATTCAGTAATATATCTGGGTCACCCTCCTTGGCTAGCTGAAATGCTTTCTAATTGTGGGATTCATATAAAGCTAATCTAAACGCAAATTCAACTTGCTTGTTCAAAGGTTTATAGGTATGTACTAGGCTAATTGTCTTGGAGCCCTTACAAGCCTTGCCCACAGGATTACCCTGGCATTATGCCACCCGACCTTAGTTCCTAGTGCCTCTGCTGAGTAGAGCCACTGGAGTGATCCCCGGGGTGAATTTTCTATTTTCCATCCACTCATCAAGATTGCTCTTGAAGAGTGCCAGTGAGGTGCTCTGTTTGACATGTATGGGAAGTCTATTCCATAGCATGGGCAGTCTCCGAGTTATGAACCTGTTCCTCTAGCATGTTCTGTTGATTGTGGTAATGAGGTTGAGGTCACTGGAGCTTGTGATGCGGTGGGATTGGGGTTTCTTTAGATGCAGCATTTCTAACAGAGCTGGGTCAGACATGACTTTGTAGGTCAAGCAGAGATCGCCTCTAAGTAGATGAAAGGAGACAGAAAATAACTGAAGTTTGAGTTTGTCCATACAGGATAAGTGTTTAAGGCCTAGGATCCTCTTTGTGAGATACTTCTGTGACCTCTCCAGTTGCTGCAGGTGTCTAATGAGGTACATGCCAAATGGGGCATTGTACTCAATGATTGGCCTAATGAGGGAAGAGTAGAGAGAGACAATGACCTCTTTCTTCCTGGATGCAAATCATCTGCAAACTTTGTCAGCCAGAGTCCCTTCGTGTTGGCCTGGACTTCAGAGAAGTAGATACCAAACAGAAGAGGACCCAGGACCGAACCCTGTGGGACTCCATTCGTGACTGGTCGACAGTCTGACTTGGAGTCAGCTACTTTCACATGGTGGGTTCTGTGAGCCAGTTTGCAACCCACCTAGTGATATAGGGGTTGATATCTAGTTTGAGTTTTTCCATGATTCCTGAGTGGGGAATGGTATCAAAGGCCTTGGCCAGATCAAGGCAGGCTGTATGAACCACCTTGCCTTCATCCACAGCTCTGGTGACTGACTCAAAGAAGTCGACCAGGCATGATCTACCCTTCACAAAACCAAACTGTGTAGGATCCTGAGTTTGGAGATTCCCTATTATCCTTGTTTATTAGGTTCATGATGATGCGTTCCATAGCTTTGCTTGTAACTTCTTCCATTCCATTCAAAAGCTTAACTAGAATGTCATCTGCATATGATAACATTATAGAGATATCACTAACTTCCTTGTTCTGTATCTAACATTACAATCTACTGAATTAATACAGCTAGTTATTGCATTCATAACTAGAAAAAATATAATGTTGCTAAAGGACATCCTTGCCTTATACTTCTTTTAATACTTATTTCTTTACTCAACTATCCATTAATCAAAACTTAAATGTTTTTCAGTGTGTATGCTGTAACACGCACATTTCTTATTTTTGTACTTAAATTGTAAGCTTTAAATACATCCCGTAGCATATTATGCTGAATAGTGTGAAAAAGATTTGCTTAGATCTACCATAGCTAGTCTTTTCTTGAATATTTAGTGTATATAATTTCTTAAAAAATCATTAATTCTTGACAACCTTTTCCTTTAACACTATATAGTGAATCAACAGAATAGTCTTAAGCTTCGATTCCTTTTCTGTAGTATTTTATAGATTGTATAATCATTATTATTCAAAAACAACAGCCCTCAATTTCTTATATCTTTTCTGCCACCTTTTTTCTATACAAACTTAAAAATTCTACTACAAATTCCTCGTATTTAAATCCTTTGTTAAACCATTCATTTAGTACTTCCATGAAATGCATCTTTTGACTTGCTGTCATATTTTTATACATTTTGATAGTATAAGCCATCTGGACCCTCTGCTGTATGTATATTTACTTAATACTGTATCCAATTCTTCTAATCTTATACATTTTTTCCAAATGTTTATTTTCTTGCTCAGATGAAGTTCTTACATTATATGATGTCCTTTGTTCTTTAATAATATCTTCAGATAATCTTTTTTATATATTCTACAGCAATACACACTCTGTCTTGTTGGTCTTTCAGTACTATCCCTTTTTTGTCTCTTAATTCTCTTGTTATGCTATCTTCCTTAATTGTTTTATTTAAATAAGGAACCCTCTCCTTTTTTACTTGCAGGAAATATATTCGTTTATACAACGGATTTTTTTCTTGATTCATTGCTTATAACTCGTTCCTTCTTATTCATTTTCATTCTTTTCTCCGTTTTTAAGAAGTTCTTCACTTAACTTACTATAACTTTTTCGCTTCCTTTCTCTTTTTAACT
Organism: Protopterus annectens; assembly: GCF_019279795.1. Taxonomy (NCBI): domain Eukaryota; kingdom Metazoa; phylum Chordata; order Ceratodontiformes; family Protopteridae; genus Protopterus; species Protopterus annectens. Next base: position 479,994,574 of record NC_056748.1, read on the forward strand.
TGCCATCCTTGATGACATTTTAATATTTCTTTTAAAACGGCATCCATCATTCAGACCAATTTCTATAGAACTGTTACATATTTTTGGGATCTTCCCATAATTCTAACTTTCTTGTTTTATACTCGCCTACCCACTCTACATAATTAATTCTTTTCAGACCCTTTCCAGTCTTAACATTATTAACTCCATCACTGAATTCTATCCAGATAGCATTATGGTCTGAAAAAAAAAATGTCTAATGTACCTTTGTTTTGTTTACTTCACATCCTTCCGAAATTAAAAACTAGTCTATCCATATTCTATATATTCCTCGACTACACGCCCATCAATTGGTCTTCCATATTCTTAATTTTCCACATCTCATAATTTCTATAACTTAATGTCATTCCCCTTCTGTTTCTCAAATTACAGTTGAAGTCTCCTTCTAGAATAACTTCCATATAAATAGCAATGTAATTCAATATTAAGGCAAGTATATCTTCTCTTTACTAGTTACATATGCATACAATGCAATTATTCGGTAGACGTGATCTCTCCATCAAACACCAATAACTGCAATCCCTCCCATAAAACTATAGTAATATCAAGCACCTTAACTGTCTTTTTCACAAGTATTGCTATTCCTAAACATAAATCTTGTCCTGAATTCCAGTATATCTCATTACCCCACAGACATCTTTCTTCTTTCATTAAAAATCTTGTATCCTCTAGTATAATGATATTACAGGCACATTTTTTACACCACTCTATAATAGCTAGTCTTCTTATTATGCTCTTAAAACTCAGCATTCAATGCCAATGTCCTGCAATTACCATTATTTCTATTTAGGGAAAGTTTTAAGGAAAAAGAATAAAACATTTATCCTTTTTCTTTGTTTCCTTTGCATTTCCAGTAATTTCTCTCTCACTCTCTTACCTATAGAAATTCCAGGTAATATATTTGTCACTAACTTCAGTACCTTTTTCTCCATTTAATTCTTGTGTGTGTGTCATACTTTTATCATCATTGTTTCACTTGCTTTCTTCTGTATTTATTTTCTACATGATTTTGTCCCTGCTCTTCACTTACTACTTCCATACCTGTTGGATGTGTTCAGACAGTAGTTTCATGTGTTTCTACTGCCCCATCTTTACAATCCATCCAGATGTGACCTACCTTATTACATTTATAACATATTAACTCTCATTTTTTTGCTTTGTGACCTATCGCACCAAAGATAAAACATTTCTTTTCTGTACAGTCAGCAAGCAAATGATCTGATTTTCCACAGTACAAACAAGTTTTGGGTTGACTCCAATATTTAATACCTTTTTGACCATGTGTATTTATAAAACAATAGGGGTATGAATGATTTTATCATTTTCCATGTTTAGTACAACATTACAACCCCAACCTTCCAGTCAATAATCCTCCCGAAAATTTTAGAAATGTTCAATACATCTTTACATATACTACACAAATGTCTTTTCCAAAGTTTCTTTTTCAGTTTCTGTTGTAAATTTAACATGAATTTTCGTGTTAATTTCTGTGAAAAAAAAAAAAACTTAACTATATAAGCATTCCATGAATTGCATCTCATATGATGATCCTGATTCAAGTAATGGCATTAAAACCCATAAAAATGAATCCCTTAAGAGCAAAGCCACACAACTGAAACTTTACAACCCAAAGGAACAGTGCAGTTTTAGTGAAAAGCAAAGAAAACATACATACTTTTTGTTTTTAAACAAGGATGCAACTCAATGCATCCCACATCCCCCTTACACAAATCCAATACTTAACTCCAAACTTACACTGCTGTAAAGAAAATTCAAATACCACTTAGATGGAAAACTTCATCCAGTTCTAGCTGCTGAACTGCAATCGATCGAACAGTGAAAAACTGCAGTTCAATTAAGAAAACATGCAAAAATCCCTAAAATCTAAAACTGCCAATTAACACACAAAACAGGTTTCCACTAAAACCAAAAAAGAAATGCTTCCAAAACAGAAAAAAAATATTTTATTATAGGTAAAATATTATTTGAAATCATTACCACCTATACTATCACAGTTCCTAGTGTACTGCTTTATACGGGTATTGTTTAGTCATGTAACTTTTATTATGCGATTTTACTTTCAGCGTTTGTAAGTGTTTTTGTTACATGATTCAAAAAAAGTATCAGACTTATTAACTGCTGTCATTACTCATTTTGGATGAAGTTCTGATACTATAATGAACAAAAGTGCTTAACTGTAATAAAGGTTGCGTTTCTCCCACTCTGGAATCATAGATGGACTTACTAAGCTGGGCATTAATCCCTATGTTAATCGATGGGTTGCCAACTGGCTTACTGCCAGAACTGACATTGTAAAAGTAGCTGACTCCAAATCCAGCTCCAGACATGTGGAGTACCTCAAGGTTCAGTCCTGGGACCGCTCTTGTTTGGCATCTACTTCTCTGAATTACAGGCCAACACTAAGGGACTCTGGCTAACAAAGTTCGCAGATGACTGCAAACTGGGAGCCATTATTGAATCCTCAAATGATGTGGATACTCTACAAAAGGGCCTTACAGAATCAGATGCTTGGTGCCAGAGCCATGAGCTCAAGCTCAATGCCAAGAAATGCATAGTTATCCCCTTTGGGAAAAAACATGTACCCGTGAATTACCACATAGGTGGCAATACACTAAACACCGAAAGTGTGATAAGAGACTTAGGGACACAGGTGGACAGTGGTCTCACCTTCGATAACCACATTGCTACAACAGTCAGGAAATCCTTCTATGTGTCATACCTCATCACTAAAGGCTTTTCATCCAGAAAAAAGGAGGTCATTGTCCCACTGTACTCATCTCTCATAAGACCCATTATAGAATACAACTCCCTGCTTGGTATGTACCTCTCAAGACATCTGCAACAACTGGAAAGGCCACAGAAATATCTAAGTAAAAAAATCACAGGCCTAAAGCAAATGCCCTACACTGACCACCTTAAAAACTCCAGCTATACTCTGTTGCATATCGTCTACTCAGAGGTGATCTCTGCTTAACATACAAGGCCATGTCAAACCCAGAGCTGTTGGACATGCTACACTTAAAGAAATCCCAATCCCTAAGAGCCACACACTCCAGGGATCTAAACCTTGTCATCACAATAAACAAAACATGCTGGAGGGATAGGCTCCTGACCCAGAGACTCCCAAGACTCTGGAATAGACGCCCATACATGTCAAGCAGAGTGCCTCTTTGGCCCTCTCCAAAAGGAACCTTGATGATTGGATGGGAGAATGGAAATTCACCCCGGGATCACGTCAGTCGCCCTGCTAGACAGGGGTCCAGGGAAGTAAATAGTGTGGGAAGAAATAACCATGGAATTGTTATGGCTAGGCTTGTATAGGCCCTAGGGCCGATAGCCTAGTACCAACCTATGAACCTTTATTGAAGGGTTTCTTTTTTGGTTTGTGTCTTACCTTCCCAGACAGAATTGTTTGCAATTTCCAATAAAACCTATTAAAATATAACTAACTCACTTGAACTAATACAAGATTTATCTGGAGCTACAGCTGTTATTGATCAAGTTGTTGCCAATGAAAGAATATGCTCCTTAATACAGTACCTAGTTCCATCAATGAAAACTGCATCACACAGGACTAAATATGCACTTACAGGATAATCATTAGTGAAGGTGGGAAACAAACATTTAAAAAGAAACCCATGAGCTGTATTACTGTTAGTGTGTCAGAATGCAAATAAGAGAGAGGGGAGGGACCTCGGAAATATGCTTTGAAAAAACAGTAATGCTTTGACTACTACTTTGGTTAGCTTGTTGTGGTGATGAGTGTGAAATGTCATAAAAAAAGAATACTGCACAAACTGAGTGTGTGTTTGTACATACACGTGTGGATGGACACTGTGCACCTAAGGTATCAGAAGAAGGCAACAATATGTACTTCCCCTCCAGCTACCTCCTGATTACAAAACCACCCAACTAATCCCCCCATGCCTTAGTGACCTACTTGTTCTCCATTCTAACTGGTACAGCTCTCATCATATATTGTCATGCAAATTATTTTTAGTAATGGTTTCTACATTCCATTTGGAAAGGATACAGGTGCAATAAAGATAGTTTAGAGAAATGTGTCTAAAAATAGCACCTACCTGGCATCAACATCTTTATCAGAAGAACTTGGAGGACTTATTAACCACTTAGCATAAGGATAAAAACTGTTAAATATCTTGTAATAAAATAAGCACACTGAGCATAGCTCTCAAATGTCCCTGACACTGCCTCATTTTTGCCCTGTTCCTCGTAACATTTTCTCAGCTTGTGGTAAACTACTGACGATTACAGTCAGCTAATAATGCCAAACATTGAAATTTTACACTACTTGATCTTCAGAATATGCAGGTTGATGCAAAACCTGGTCTATTTAAGTGATTACAATAATACTTAAAACTATTCCTGATTTTAGGCCTTTGTTCCTCTTTTTATTTCTGTTTTATTTTTTGGTTTTGTCCCTGATTTTTGAGCAAAGTAGATGATAAGCTACGGTTATGAGGGAAGAAAGTATTGTTAACAAATAGGCCTACATGAAGAGGCAGTACAAATGTGAAGTACTTCACCAATATCAATGATTCTGTATAATGTGAATACAAACAGCGTTTGGAAAGAGAAAAAAAAATGAATGTTTTACTCCTACTCTCACCCAATGTTAAACAGTTCACTAGTTACTTACCAAACACTATACTGCTTCTTCTCAACATCCTACTACACCTTTATAATAGTATAGAAAATGGCAAAGAACTTTTGCAGAAAGTGCACCCAAGTAAGAAGCTGCCAATTCTTCAAACAGTCAACTGTGAACTAGCATCTTCAGACAGTTCATAAAAATGCCAACTCCAATGGGTTCTCACAAAGAAGGTTTCTCTAACATATTGCACTGATCTTGGATTTCATTACAACAGTACAGGATTGCAAGGGGTGCCTTTGACCCAAAAAGAAAATAATTAATTAAATCCAGTTTTTGTGTCAACTGAGTTTATGATCAAGGCTGTAGTCTGAATTTGATGATTTTTGTTTTTATGAACTTGACCTAGATCCCTGTAGGGCACTGAAAAAAAATAACAGTCAATATATCTTTGGACAATATAATATGCCTAAATGCATACACTTGACAACTTGGAGTAAACAGTTTAGTTCCTTGCTCAAAACACTAAGAATGCCAAAAAGCATAAACAAAATATTTCACAGCTTTCTGAAGTGGTAAGCCAAATCAGATCAGTCTTACTCATCCACAATCCATATCCAAGTACAGCTACAACTCTAGAAATCCTAGTAAACTAAATATACTTTTTAGGTTCATCTCAAACTTCACAGCTCCCAAACCTGCATATCCAAGAACCCATTCATCCTTTCTAGTGTAATGAAAACCATAACGCTCAACAAAGGTAGGATCGAAATGTACAGCATGCAGCTGGACTTAAATGTGATGCACATTATTAACAAGAAGCGATTTCTGTCCAACAGAAACTCTGTCAGTCCCATCACAGACTCTAGTCTCCAAAGATGATTGTCTTTTAGCATTTTCTGATCAAAACTCTTTGTGTTATGTCAGCTGTCACTAGGAGTGATACATTCTGTTTGCCATTCCATGTACATAACCTCATGTTGCAATACGGAACAAAAATTCAGCCTCTGTTGGTCCAGCAATACCCATATTTATGGGGAAACAATAAAATGAAGTATTTTGATGGGCGGCACAGTGGTGCAGCAGTTAACATTGTCGCCTCACAGCAAGAGGTTCTCCGGTTCGATTCTCAGCTGGGGTGCCTTCTGTGCAGAGTTTGCATGTTCTCTTTGTGTTCACGTGGGTTTCCTCCAGGTACTCCGGTTTCCTCCCACATTCTAAAGACATGCGTCTTGAGCATTTCTCCCTGGGCCTCCCCTGAAAACAGGCTTGGTGGAACCTAGTCGGACTTTCCCAGTCAACAAATGTTAAATTAAAAAAATATATATATTTAGTAGCATGGAATAAATGGGATCCGGTTATGGCAGCTAACGATATATGGGAAGAAACTAAACAAAAGAGAATATAAAAACTGAGAAACTGGAAGCTCTTCCCTATGGATATGGATAGCAAATTGCAAGCAGTAAAAAGGTTTTCAGTCCCTTTAGTTTTATACACAGGTCAGGCGTATTTTTATCAACCAGCAGAGAAGATGTGGACAGTAATTAAAGAGATGAAGTATTTTACTTGGGAGGGAAAAGGGCAAGAGTCAAGTGGGATAAGCTGATCCTCTCAACAGAACAAGGAAGTTTAGGCTTACCTGATCTGAGGGGATATTTCAGAGCTACATGGTTAAGGCTTTTATACATAACACAAGCCGAAAACTACAATTCAAAGTGGAAAGGGATGATGATGAAGCAGACGGTAATTCAAAAAATAAGGAAAGAATGGGATTTTGAACACAAACCCTAAAGGAGAAGAACAGTCATACAGAATAGTACATTCATAAAGTAGTACAAAGTATACTAAAAACTAAGTCAGTACAGGAATGGAGAAAGGAGATTCTGCCAATAGGGATGATTGCAATTAGGGGCACAGAGAACAGAAAAGAGAAGGATGGAATTTACTGGAGGAAGCTGGGAAAGGAATCAAGTTACTGGGAACAAATAACTGTATAGGTTTATAGGATGATACTTGGCTAGGCTTATAAGCCTAGCAAATAATTTGGCCCATGTTCCCTCAAAGTCAGCACCTGTTTGCCCTGTCCAGCAGGGACACAGGTGGGATCCCAGGGATGTATTTTCTGTTTCTCATCCAGTCGTCCAGGTTCCTCTTAAAGAGGGCTAGAGAGGTACTCTGCTTGACATGGATGAGGAGTCTATTCCACAGATAGGGGAGTCTTTGGGACAGAAATATATCCCGCCAACAAGTTCCATTACTGTCACACACCAGGTTAAGGCCTTGCGTGTGGGTTGCCCGAGTGGAGTTTGACTTGCGGATATGCAGCAACTCCATCAAGGCTGCATCCGAGATGGCCTTGTATGCCAGACACAGGTCACCTCTGAGTGGTCTGTACAAGGCTGAGTAGAGGGACAGGGCTTTTAGCCTGGCTGTACAGGATAGGTGTTCTTCCTGGTCAGAAACCTCTATGGTCTCACCAAAGGGGAAACTGTACTCAATAATGGGTCTGATAAGGGGGGAGTGCAGGGATGTTATGACCTCCTTGTTCCTGGATGAAATACCCTTATTTATGAGTTGGGACATGTAGAAAGCCTTCCGTACAACAGAGGCAACATGCTGGTCAAAAGTCAGGTTGCTATCAACCTGGGTGCCCAAGTATCTCATGACTGATTGTGTGCTTAGTATGTTGTTACTAATGTGATAATTAGTGGGGATGCCATTTTCCCCAAAACGGCTAATGATGCATTTCTTGGCATTCAGTTTGAGGCCATGCTTCTGGCACCAGTCATGCAGAAGGAAAAGTAACAAAATGGGAAGAAACCAAGAAGACATCTGGATTGCAGGCTGATTGCCTTCCCTATTAGGGATTGATATCAGGATATGGACAAAGAAAAAGGGATAATGCATTCCTGAATGAAAGACCCTCATTAATTAAGTCTTTAATTAAATCTAGAATAAAAGTTGCTGTTAAAAAAGGGATAATTAGTAGGGCATAGACAATACTGCACAATAACTATATGAATCCATCAGAAGGGGTCAGAAAAGATTGGGAAGATAGATTAGATATGCAATTCACAAAGAGGATATATGTATGGCTCACAAATATGCAACAAGGTACAGTATGTTTAGGAATTTTGCCTGCAAGTGTTTGCATACATACTTTTATACCCCAAGTAGACTTTGGAAAATATTTTTTTTCTAAAGGTAGAAGACAAATGGTGGTGGTGTGATGGGAAGGAAAGAGGCAAGTGGAATGAGTTGGCAGACTTTAAAAATTTCCTACAGAGTACTCGGTCATGAATACTTGGTGAAAACATGAGTGTAACTAAGAATTTTTTTTTTTTTTAGCTGGGGTAAAATATCTTAATTGCCTAGACAGAGCAAGGCATTGTCAAGTTCAATTCTGTTCACTACCAAAAAAGCAATTCATAGTAAATGGAAATCAAAACCTAAACCAACTATACTTGACATAATGAATATTGTAACAGACATGCAAGAAAGTAAGAGGGGGTTAGAAAAGGGCAGAAATAAATTACATAGAAAAAAACAGAAATTGTGGGAACAATACATGTAGAAAAATGTTCTCAACGAGGAATGAGGTTTAAGAGAAGGTAGGAATTGCACAATTTATGTAATGTTGCTTTGATTATATTGTTACATATTCTATAATGTTTGTAAATGTGAGCTTGTTAATATGGTTTGATTACTTTTACATAAATGTAAGTTTGCCTATGTTACAAGTTATAATCCAATAAAAAAGTGTTTAAAAAACTTTAGTCTGTGTTATAAAACAATGTCAATGTAACATCAGTGGTTTGTTAGACAACTTGGGCTGCATACTTAAACATGTACCATACATGCATGGTCTCCCTTTTCTATACCAGTACTTTGACTGAGGGGCCCCCCTTCTTAAATTTACCTGTTCTACACTGAAGCTGCAGACTTCTCTGCATACTCATTAACTATCCTACCCCCAAACACAATTTCAATTTATGTCCTTTTTTTACAGAATCACAGAAACACATGTCCTGCATCCTGTTCACTACTCTAAGCTACTGGCAAATTATTTATGGCTTACAGTGTAAATCAACTGAAATACACAAATCTGTCATTGGAATTTTTGGGTAAACTCCACAGCATCTCAACTACCCACCTATGGACTATAAACAGATTGTATTGCATGTGCTTTAGAAAAATCTCAACTTTTCACAATTGCTAATATACCTTTTCAAACAAGGCCGATACCAAACCAGCTCTCCCTTCTGCTCCACCAGTTTCAAAGCCAGGATACAAAACATTTTAGACATTGCCTTCTTAATACGTGACAAAGTGCCAACACTCTTATCAATCAAAATATTTAGCTAGCTGATGAATTTTCATGCTCTGGTGTCTGTGGATAGTTGTTACTTTACAGCAACAATTTTTGTTGCACTTGAAATCTTCTTCAGATTTTCCAGTAGTCTTGTATGTATATCAAGCTCTATATCCATTTGCATATGTGGCTTGCATACAAGATACCAAGCAACATTAATATTACAATTTGTTATGCTGAGCAACACAGCAGCAAATATTAAGCTTTCCAAAATGGTTACACCACTTATGATATTCTAAAGAACTAATACCAGTCCAAGCCCTGCTACATTATAGCCCACACTGGGACGATTATGCTGTTCAATCACTCACAAATTTTTTTTCTCCTTTAAAATTAGGAAGCTTCTCTTACGCTGTTGCTGTCTGAGATTAGAAGGGTGAAAAGTATGTTCCACTTTGTAGAAATAAACTCCATGATAAATGTATGACTTCTATTGCATAAATATAATCTGTACACATTACTTTTGTGTTAACATCACTCTAACTACAAGTACCTTGTGTACATGTACTACTGCGCATTTTATTATGGTTTATTTAATCTATGTAAAAAGTGAATTGCCTGTTTGAACTTTGTAATCCTACCAGTTGCATGGGAAAACTAGTACACTTAGTTAATGGAGTACAAACAAGCATCACAAAGTTTGCCAGTACCTACAAGTAAAATAGCGCACTTTTTTGAAGTCTGATATTAAGTAGTTTTTATGTTCTTTCCGCTCTTAATTCCAGCTTACACCACACAGCAATTTACAACCAAGTCCTCTTAAGATAAACCAGAACATACTGAGAGAAGAAAGCACCATCTAAGCAAGACTTGTTCAGTCTATCGTGTTAGCTGTCAAACTGTGGTATCCTTTATGCAAGTTTTCTTTCTTCAGTGCTACTGCATAAAACATGCTTAAAGAACTAAGATGAACATTAAATATCTACTTCCTTGTACTTTTATTTTGTACTTACTGCTATCATCATACTGGTTTATTACCATTGGATTAGCCAAGTGGACCAGTGCTCTGAGTAACAAATGTTAACTAAATCTTACAACAGCTTTTAAAATCTCAATCATCCTAGTTGCTTTTGTCTAACAAACAGTAATTTAAAAATAAAGTAATTCAAAATAATGTTACATTCATATGTGTACTATAATAGTTCCACTACTACTGCATAATGTTTTGGCACAAGCTCATTGATAATATAAAGCAGCTGTACAATGATATGCAAGTCACAATGTCATTTTGTTCCAGTTTTTTTTTTTACACAAAGAAAAATACTGTAATGTCTATTTTTCAAGCAAAATACTGCAAGCCACAACAAGATGATATACTACCATTCACTCAACAACAGAAATTCTTGTGTTTGTTTATTTTGTCATTATACTGTAGAGAAACTTATGTGTTTCCACAAAGCACAATCACAAAAACAAAGTTTTTTTTCCCATAATATGTATACTTCTTAACTAGTATGCTGTAGAGCTCTCCCTCCCCAGGTAAACATTCCAAATGGCTCACACACCAACACCAGTGAAACCCATTTCCTCAACTCTGGACCAACCTTCCTATGAAAATCAAAACAAACTACATCACCAAAGTTTACATAAAACTACAGACACCAACCAACAAAACATCACTACAAACAATAAAAGGTAATAACTTGCACTTGTTAACCATGTAGGCCCACTGGACATGCAGTCCTTTTTCAGAGATGACCCAGGAGCAATATTTAGTTAAATGACTTGCCCAAGGTCATAGAGTAGGCAAATAAGGGCCAAAAGACACCAACCCTGTGCTACCGGACCTACAGCTCACTGCCCTTAACCCTCTGCACCAACTGCAGGACAATGAAGTGTTCATGCAGACACTGTACTAGATTAAATTTGTAAATGGACTCATCCCATAAGGGATTATTTCAGCCATTGTCCAGGCATATAAACTTGACAACAGTTATTATGTGGGTCAGAAGTGCAGTGTTTGTAAACACTATTACACAGTGACTGCACGTACAAATAACAGGTATTTTAAATAATAACTCAGGAGTTAAACATCCACAGGTACAGAATAAAACAGGTGTTACAGTCAGTCAGTGGAATCATGTGAAACTTAACTCATGAAGCAGTGTAAATAGAATAAAATAGTTCTCAACCTCTTTTCACAAAAAGCATAGGCAAAGGCACCAAGTCAAAGACACTTTCTAAAAACAGATGCTATTCCCTTAAAACATAGTTATAACCAAAATGCCCAAGCAAGTGCAACAACATAAACCACTTAATAAAAAAAAAAGGCACTGCTTAGTTCAAGCCACTCAATATAGTTTAATAATTAGTGCTTTTGCCCTTACAAATATCAGACTTCTCCCACATTTAGCATACAAGATACTAGCATCAGTAGACACCAGATTACTCTGTGGTGTGTGCAAGCTAAAGCAGAATTCCTAAACAGGTTTACACAATTTTGCTGTGCAAGCCAATACAATATTCTTATGAGGGATTTCATTTTGTCTTAATTTCTCATATTCTTTATTGTTTTAACTCTTTATGAGGAAAGTTGAGTTGAATGGATGTTATTCTATCTACTTCTAGTCATCTGACTCTTGAATATCCTTGATTTTCCTGTACATCTGTGTCTTTCTTTTTAAAAGTCTTGCATTTGCAAGTATGAAAGAGCTAATTATTAATGCATGGATTGAGTGGATTGAATTGTGCAATGTGTTTTTGTGGTTAGCATTTAGAGTTAAACACAATGTGTTTGTATATGCATGATGTGAAGTACAAATCTGAAGGATGATGTCATTTACAGACTGCAGTAGTTTTGTCTCAAAAGCACAAACTTTTAGGGGCAAGAAAAATTCTACAGGAAAATCAAGGATATCCAAGAGGTATAAGTCAGATGACTAGAAAGAGATAAAATAGCATCCCTTTAATTAAGCTTTATAGGTTCATTGGATAACCAGACTATTGACCCGCAGGCCCTTATAAGCCTAGCCAAGAATTTCACCCATGTTCCCTCAAAGTCAGCACCCGTTTCCCCTGTCCAGCAGGGACACAGGTGGGATCCCAGGGGTATATTTTCTGTTTCCCATCCAGGTTCCTCTTAAAGAGGGCTAGAGAGGTACTCCGCTTGACATGGAGGGGGGAGTCTATTCCACAGACAGGGTAGTCTTTGGGACACAAATCTATCCCACCAACAAGTTCTATTAATGTCACAGACCAGTTTAAGGCCTTTGGTGTGGGTTGTGCGAGTGGAGTTTGTCTTACAGATATGCAGCAACTCCACCAAGAGATAAAATAAGAAAGGAATACGAGACATTAAGACAAAATGAAATTGTAATAAGACATCTAGCATAAGAATATTTTATTAGTTTGCTCAGCAAGGTTGTGTAAACCTGGTTAGGAATTCTACTTAAGCTTACACACACCAAAAACAGTAATCTGGTGTCTACTGATACTACTTTCTCCTATGCTAGAGGTGGAAGGATGGCAACCTCCACCCTGATCTACTTCCCTTCCTATAACTTTATCACACACACAAAGTCTTGTAGGCACCGTACTGTACCACTTCTATTCTG
>NC_056748.1:480007454-480112454 GCF_019279795.1 Protopterus annectens
CCTTGGCTGAAAAACTTAGGTCCTTTCAACCAAGAGAATCTAGCCTGCTCACAGCAACAAGGCTAGAATCTATTGCTGTAAAGACGGTCCTTTTCCCCACTAGAATCTAGCCATCTCAGTATGAGCAGGCTAGATTCCCTTGGCTGAAAGGACTAGGTCCCTTCAGCCAAGGGAATCTAGCCACAACCATAGCTATAGCAGCCAGCTAATACTAGGGCGCACACTAAATTGTTCATTCAGAGGGCCCGAAGATTATGCGTCATGTTTCTACTACCTGCAGTTACAGCGAATGACTCGTTGTTATGTACAACAGCGTAGGTTGCTTAGGCTTTTTTCGCTGCAACATGTTTCACTGTAATTGATGCTTAGATTTAATAAACCCACCCCTATACTGTTTGCAGAATTTCTTCGCTTGCATTATTAGATACACCACACATTTGTATATAATAATGATTACGAAGTAAAATAAACCAAGAGTGTGTAAAGTAAAACAAACTAAATGTGGCGGAGCTTCCCATTTTTAAGGCTTGAAAGAAAATCACTCTATAGCTGCTCATCTTACGTTTCATTAGTTGTCTTGCCACGGCTAGCCTGGATACAGAAAATGTTATATGCTGTAATTTACATAGGTTCATAGAAGATTACTAAACTAACTGCTCAAGAGCCCCTTTAAAAGACTAGCCAGTTTTACATAGATTTTACCCATTTTTTTGTCCCTAAGGGAAAAATAACAAGGGTCAGTGGAAGGGGAGGGGTGATAATTTTTACACACTGCTTCTGTCCATAAGGGACGTGGTGCCACCTCATGAGTGAATTTGCAATTTCACGTAAATCAGTCCAGATTTTGCTTGAAGATGGTCAAAGAACGTCTCTGCTTCACGTGAATAATAAGCCTATTCTAGAGGAGGAGCAATCTCAGGGACACATATCTGTCTCCCCAGCATGATCTAGTCATCAGGTTTAGATCTTTTGAAGGGGTAGCCCTTGTGCAGTTAGTTTGCGAGTATGTAACATTTATATCAGGTAAGGCACAGATCACTCAGTAATCAGTAGGAAACTGAATACAGTGATAGGACTTTTAATCGGTCTGCATATGACATATTGGTTATATCCTGTTTTTTTTTGGTGAGAAATCTCTGAGGACGTTCCAAGTTCTTGGCGAGGTGCATGCCAAAGGGTGCATTGTCCTCGATTATTGGTCTGATGAGTGCTGAGTACAGTGGTATTATGACATCCTTAGACCTGGATGCCATGCCCTTACCTATAAGCTCAGCCATTTAGGAGGATTTCCTCACCACCATGGACACATGGTCAAAATTTAGATTACTGTCCATCTCAGTACCCAGCTCTCTCACCACTGTATCCATTCTTGGGGGCTGCTATCAATGTTGTAATTTGCAGGGGTATTTGATTTCCCAAAGGGCATTATTACGCACTTTGCATTTTGTTTGAGGTCATAGCTCTGAAATCTGTCATTAGTCTACCATCAGACCATTCTGTAGGATATCAACATTGTTTGGGGAGTCAATGATTGCCCCCATCTTGCAGTTATCAGCAAACTTGGTCACCCCAAAGCTATCTACATTTGCCTTGACATCCAAGAAGAGGTTCCTATCACGTAGTCGAACTTTTACAAGTTTGAACCACATATGGTTGAGACCATATGTTCGAATCTGTAAAAGTTCAAGTGTGTGAATGGAAATCTCCATAAGCGGAGGTTTCCATTCAATTCAATGTGGTGTGATCTCAGATTTGGTATATTTAAGTAGCAAGTGGTGTGGGGGGTGCAGTGGGGCTTGCCCCCCTGCTTACAACAATTTATTTGTACGTTGTGTTTTTATTTTATTTTTTTCAGTAGATGAAGTTCTATAACTTCTAACATAATGGTTCGACCATTAGGTGTTTGGAGTTATGGGACTTTGACTATCTGATATAGACCCTCTGAGAAGTATACCCCAAACAGGAGAGGGCCCAGCACTGAGCCCTGTGGTACTTCAGTGGTGACTGGCTTCTTGCTGGATATGGATTCCCTCACTCTAACATGTGTCCTATCCCTGAGCCATTTGGCTATCCATATGATGGTGTAGAGTTTTATGCCCAATTCTGTGAGTTTATCTATAATACCCAAGTGGGGTATTGTGTCAAATGCCTTGGCCAGGTCAGGGTAGGTAGTATGCAAAGTCTTACCCTCATCCATGGCCTTGGTGACCTTCTTAAAGAAGTCCACCAGACTGAGCAGACAGGACCATGCCCTTGACAAAGCCAAACTGGGTTGGGTCTAGAGTCTGGAAATTTCCTGTGTCATTGTTAATCAGGTCCATGATTATCCTTTCCATAGCCTTGCATATAAGGCTAGACAGACTTATGGGTCAGTAGTTTCCTGGGTTCACTGATAGTCCCCTCTTGTGCAGAGGGATGACTGTTGTTGTCCTCCACTCTGCTGGGACAAAGCCTGTCTGGAGACTGTGGTTAAATAGAGAGCCGAGTGGGTCTGCTAGGTCATGTTTCAAGCTATTTAATAAGCACCCTGGTATTCTATCAGGTACCATTGATGTCATGTTTCTAGTTTTAGAGAGCAGTGAGGGCTAGTTATTTTCTGATAACAGGCAAAGGAATTGTAGGAGGTAGTTCATGGGGAGTGACTGACAGTGATGAGGGGGTGAAATCTGAGCTGAATTTATTGGCCAGCAGGTTTGCAATTTCTATAGCCAACTCAGCACATTGCTGAGTGTTTCCTTTAAGATTTTGGACATAACTAAAAATGCATTGTGGTTATCCTGTGCTTGGGAGGCTATTTTATTCTCATATTTAGCTTTTGAAGACTTAACTAGTTCCCTGATTTGCCTGTTGAGACTAATGAGGGATTTTTTTCTCTGTTGTGCACCCTCCCACTTACTTCTAAACAGGAATTTCTTTCTTCTGTTGTATAGTCTATTTATGCCAGGATGACTTATTTTTCCATCTAGACCTAAGTTTAGTTTGGTCAGGTACTGCAACTTCTATGCAGTTGTTTAAGAGGTTTTATAGTGCATTCATGTATACTTCTGCATAGACCTCCATGTTTCCAAGGTTAGTGGGAGCTGTAAAATTAGCTATGGTATCACTTAACAGAAACTAGTTTGCCTTTGAAAAATTCTTTAGGGTTTTAGGGTTTGATGGGTATTCTACTGTTAAATTTATTTCAAAGGAGACCGATTTATGATCCAATCTTACCAATGAGAACATTACACTGGGGGATGTACAACAACTGTTTATGAGTACTATGTTAAGGATATTTGAGACCCTAGTGGGAGGGCAAACCAGCTGTTCCAGAGGGTCTATATTATATAAGCGAATGCACTGAATTGCAAACACTATATAATCGACCCACAGTCCCCAAAAACCCAAAATGTCATCACATGGATCAGCGATTTATTTCAAGGGGAAAAAATCACTGATTTGTAAAAAAAAAAAAAAAAAAAAAAAATCAAAACACAAAATAAAGTGGGGGGTTTTGCCCCCCCTACACCCCCACTACTTAAATATACCAACTCTGAGATTGCACCACAGTGGAGGAAATGGCAAAGTCTCGAAAACAGCACAGTGATTTTTTTTTTGTTAGGAAAACATCGCTGTTCCTTGCTTTTGGTATTTTGCCATTTCGCGTAATGACATTTGACTAAACAGTTTTCGCAATTCATTTACTAAAATAATAGGGACCCGTTTGTTAAGAGAAAAAGTTTTAAAACATACTGTTATTTGTCTCTTTCTCCCATCTAGCAAAATGAATATCTATTTGCTGAAGTGTTGGTAAGAAAAGGTCATTGAACCATGTTTATTAAAGATGGGCTTTACCTATGATAGATGTAGTTTGCATATGAACTTGAATAACACCTGTTTTCTATACTTCTGAATAAGAGTTAATTTACTGAGGCAGGCTCTGGAAAATTCCAGCTACCACTGTTGAACTAAGTATTCTGTACTAACTGTGGTTTTGAGGTAAACATTCTACACTAGCTGTGGTTTTGAGGTAAAGCATTCTTTTCTGAGGTAATTTGTGATCCTAGATGTTTTTCATAGCCAACTGTCAACTGTTAGAAATGTAACAAAAGCTATTTTGGCTAGTAACAGGAAAGTATAAAAGTTGATGTCAGTAAACAAGTTGATCAGATTGAGATCATCTTGGCCAACATGCTGCTGTAATCTGGTTAGCTGCAAATAAAGAAGTTTTTCATCACCTGAGGCAGATGTGACTCGCTTGAATTTTTTCTTCTGACATTTTGGTCCTTCGGACCAGAAACCTCTACTAAGATATGGATCAGACCGACAGAGAGACCGAAAAACCTGCACAGGTGAGGGTTTCTTATCTTAAGATTCCCTCGACGGAAAGCCCTCCGACTGATTTGTCGTTGGAAAGAGGCCGGCTGCTCTCCGATCCCTATCTGAGGGATGGTTTCCGAACCAAAAGGGGAAACAGAGTCTTATCTGGTTCAGGTAGGATGGAAAATACCTTTTTTTCTTTTAATTTAATTTAACCTTGTCAACAGGGGTTTTATTTTTAGTTAAGGGTGGGTAGGAATAATTGTTAAGATTATTTTGTTAGGATTACCTGTTATTTTGTTAGGATCCCCGTTAAGATAGCCCCATTTTGTAATAAGCCCTGTAAAAATAATTTTGATGCAGTCCTAAAATATACAGTCCTAAAATAAGAAATCTAGGAAAACATGGGTTCAAGTTGCTACAAGTGTGAGAGTGATGCCTGTTTAAATGTTGATGCTAAGTATATGAAAAGTTTAAACAAAAATAATGTTAAATTTTTGAGAAAGTGGAAGTTGAAATATGGTTTTGATGGTACACTGAATAAGAATGCCTGTGCAAAATTGGTTAGAGATTTGAAAAAGGATGTGGGAACTAGAACTAAAAAGCAAAGACAATTGGGATTTCCCCAAGCACAAAAATGGTTAGAAGAAGCAAATAAATGAGCTATAAAAGAAAAACAGTGTCAGGAAAAAGAGAAAATAAATCAAAAGGGATCACTGGTGCCAAGTGGAAAAGTAGCTTTATTTTTAGATAAGGAGGATGAGCACACAGTTTGTGCAGTACAAAGGCAGGCAACCGCCCCACCGTATGGTGAAATTGCTGCTGCCATACCGGGGGAACCTCCTCAATATCAGTCTGAAGATGTGGGATCTGTACAGCAGGGTGGGTTATTAGCTGCTCAAGGAAATGTTGTGACCCCTCCAATTTACCCACAAATTCCTGTAGTACCTAAAATTGCTTTGCAACAGGTAGACCAACCTATGCAGTTAAGGTCAGGACCAGCAGGGCAAGGACATTGGGCTATTAAACTTTCTGACCATTCAGAAGCTCTTCCCTTAATACAAGTTGCAAACCCACAAGCAGGAGATGTTGGACTAGAGCCAACTATTTTAGTTTATCGTCCCTGGGCTAGAGAGGATATAAAACGAGCTACAGATGGTATTCCTCATCCCAAGGTTAATTTTCAAAAGTTTTCTGAGGACATAGTTGGTATGCATTTAAGTTATCATTTAAATGGTTTAGAAGTAGAACAAGTAGTGCGACAAATCTTAGGTCCAGATTGACACTTAGTTTGTGGTACTTGGACATGTAAGGCAGATGATGGCACTACATTAAAGCACATTTCTGGGGTGTTAGACACACGAGTCACTGATCTGTTAAAGAGAATTTCTGATAAGTGGCATCCAAGAGCAGATTGGACAGTAATAAATCAGTGCATTCAAAATGATGATGAATCTGTAGATCACTATATTGTAAGATTGACAGAAGTGTTCAATAACCATTGTGGAATGACAATTCCGCAGGATCAGACTAATGATAGTCCGTATGAACAGCAATTGAAAAATGCTTTTCTTAAAGGTTGTAAGGCTCCGATAAGTAGTTTTATTACTAAGCACATGGTAGATCACAGAACATGTAGACTGCAACCTTTGTTTGAATATGCACGGCATGCTGAGCGACATTTTAATTTAAAAAAGAAAAAGAAAGCACAAGTGTTGGCAGTAGGGGATGATGGTGGTATATTCTTAGTACAGGACCAAAGGGGGCAAGGGCGCCGTAGTGGCTTAAAAAAAGTGGGGGCCCGCAATGGGACATGTTAAATGAACTGGGTGGACATTCAACCTATAGGGAAAGGTTAAAACGTGGAGAATGTTTTAAATGCGGTAGACGTGGGCAATTCGCTGCCGACTGTGAAGAGTGGCAACATCCCCCACAGCTTACGAACAAGGGCTCCGCATGACTATATGATAGTAAAGAAAGGCGCCATCTTCATTATGGGGATAATGAAGAGGCAGACACTCTCTACGATGAATGTCAGAACACTCTAATGGAAGGGCGGGATTGTGACTGTGAAGTCATAAACCTGGCAAATTTGGGTATTGCTATGCATCTAGATCAGAAACCCATGATAGAGTTTTTGGTTGAGGGACAGAAAGTGGAGTTTTTATGTGGTTCAGGTGCATCACGTACACTTTTGGGTCCAGCAGTTCTGCCTCCGAACTGCGAAACAGATGAGTTTGTCCTTGTAAAAGCGGCAAACGGGAAAATCTATAAGGAACCACTGTCTCATCCTCTACTGTTCACAGATCCACAAACAAACCAGACTGTTAGGGTAATTATATCAAAAGTTTGTCCAGTTAATTTGCTGGGAAGAGATTTGATGCATGTGTTTGGAATAGCGGCAATTCCCACACCTAAAGGTATTGAGGCAAAAAGGTTAGCGGATGGCTTAGTAGTACAGGGAGTACAAGACTTGTTTTACTGGTATAGCCTAGACTTGATTTTAGACGGCCCGGGGAGGGTTGATACAGAGTTGATCAATCTAGCTCTAAGTAAATCTAGGAGCGGGTCACCGCAGGTTGCGGCGCACTTACATTGTACAATGTTGTATAAGGCTCTTGATCCGGATAAAGAATTTGAAAAAGAATTCTTTAAGCACAAGTGTGCAAGGATAATTTTGAATGATATGTTTTGGGATACGCAAGGTAATACAGTAGTAACCTGTACTTTGACTAAGGAAATTCGTTCTTTATATCGCTCAAGTTATAGCCCACATATCTCAGTTACTAAAGCAGTGGGGACACATTGGATAGATTTGGCGAAAAAGGTAACGATTTGGACCACAATGTCTGAAAGTCAGTTGAAAGATCAACAGATCCAGGTACAAAGATTAAATTGGGTGACTTGAGCACGACCAAGCATGCACTTCAGGGATGACAAAACAGAAATGGCATGACAAATCCTCCTAACTCAAGTGCGTTAAGTGCCTTGCCTGTAGATTTATGGTCAAAAGGTAAAGGGGATGTGGGACTGATGAAAACAGCAAGTGAAGTTTGTATAACTGCAAAGTCAGGTTTTTGACCTCGTAAGCACCAATATCCACTAAGTAAACAAGCGGAGGAGGGAATTAAGCCAGTTATTGAACAGCTAAAACAGGTAGGAATTCTTGTTGAATGCCCAGATTCACCCTGCAATACTCCGTTGTTTCCTGTAAAGAAACCGGATGGGTCATGGAGGTTGGTTCAGGATTTACAAGCAGTTAATTTGGTTGTAATCCCAAGAGCACTGGTGGTCCCTGACCCCTATACATTACTTAATGATTTACTACCTCAGCACAGATATTTTTCTGTCATAGATATAAGCAATGCCTTTTTCTCCATACCACTACACAAGGAGAGTAGATTTTGGTTTGCATTCACTTTCCAAGGTAAAAGATACACATACACCAGATTGCCACAGGGTTATTGTGAGAGTCCGACAATATCCGCACAAGAAATGGCTGCGAATTTAGCTCAGTTTGTTCCCCAGAGGGAAGCCAGGTCCTGTTGTATGTAGATGATATTTTATTGGCCTCACCTATGCAGGAAAGTTGTAAAAAGGATACCCTAGCCCTTCTTAGTTTTTTAGCTGAGCAAGGACATAAGGTAAATAAAGAAAAGTTACACTTGTGGAAAGCACAAGTAAAGTACTTGGGTTGTTTAGTCTCGCAGGAAGGTAGACAATTGGAAAATACAAGAAAACAAGCAATTCTTGAAGCACCTATGCCTACAACGAAGCGGGAGATGATGTCGTTTTTAGGTGTGACTAATTTTTGTAGAAGTTGGATTCCTAATTATGCTGAAGAAGTAGGGCCATTGACCACACTGATCTATGACACTCCCATGGCAGCTAAAAGTAATATACAGTGGACAGATAAGGCAATACAAGCATTTAATAGAATTAAGCAATTGATAGCAGGATCCTCTGTTTTGGGTTTTCCAAACTATTCTAAGCAGTTTGTACAAATGGTTGATTGTAAGGGAGGATATATGACTTTGGTTCTGGTACAAGTACATGGGGATTAGATCCTGTTGCAAGGGCATTGCCGCAGTGTGTTTAAGCTGTAGTGGCAGCCGCCATGGCAGTGCAAGCCTCAGCATCATTAGTTTTGTTCCACCCATTAAAATTGTGAGTTCCACATTCAGTAGCTACTATACTTTTGCAAGATAAGATAACCTTTTTATCTCCTAGTCGACATTTGTCATGTATGACAGTTCTGCTGACACAGCCACATATGACCATAGAAAGATGTACTACTCTTAACCCGGCAACACTTTTGCCGACTCCAGAAGAAGGTACTCCACACGTTTGTTTAGACAGCATTCATGACAAAGTACTTCCCCGACCAGATTTGACAGATATACCATTGGTAGATTCTGATCTTGTTTTGTTTGTAGACGGATCAGCAAAGAAGGACACTGTAGGAAAAACACTAGTAGGGTATGCTGTCACCACAGAAACTGAAGTTTTAGAAGCAAAAGGATTGTCAAATATTTATTCTGCCCAAGCAGCTGAGTTAGTGGCTTTGACTCGAGCTTGTACCTTAGGGGAGGGTAAAAAAGTGACAATTTATACAGATAGTCAGTATGCTTTCTCCACTGTGCATGTTTTCGCCCAACAATGGAAGAATAGAGGAATGGTTACTATGGCAGGCAAACCAATAAATCACAGAGATTTAATTTTACAGTTGTTAGATGCAGTGCAATTACCACTCCAGATAGCGATATGTAAATGTTCCGCACATACTAACAAAAAAGATCCTGTCTCCAGGAGAAATGCTATTGCTGATATGGCTGCAAAAAAGGCAGCTCAAGAAAATGATTTGCTTTTACATGACAATGATTTAGAGCCCGGACACCTCTTAGACTTAGAGACACTAAAAGTAATGCAAACATTGACAACACAGAAAGAAAAATGTCGTTGGGTGAAATATGGTATTACCCAACAGGATGGGTTGTATAGGGCATCAGATGGCAAAATGGTATTACCCTCAAACCTTTTTAGGTATGCTGCATTGGTTAGCCATGGACCTGCCCATGTAGGAGTACAGACAATGGTTCAAATAGTGTCTAAAGTGTTTTGGTGTAAGGGGTTTTCAACTTATGCAAAGCAATTCTGTTTATCTTGTTTATTATGTGCAAAGTATCATGCTCAGGGGGGAGTTAAAAAATCTCAGCAGGCATTCCCTACCCCTCCATATCCATTCCACACACTCTGTATGGACTTTATTGAGTTGACACCCTCAGAGGGAAAAAGGTTTTGTCTAGTCATAATTGATGCTTTTTCTAAGTGGGTAGAAGCTTTTCCAGTAAAACATCCTGATGCACACACAGTAGCTAAGCTTTTAACAACAGAAATAATTCCCCGATTTGGCCTACCAAGGTGCATTTATAGTGATAATGGGTCTCATTTTGTTAACCAGATTGTTCAGAAGTTGGGTCAAGTGTTTCAAATTGATCTCAAGTACCATTGTGCTTACCATCTGCAGTCAGCTGGACTGGTGGAGAGACACAATGGTGTCCTGAAGAGTAAACTCCACAAACTGATGGCAGAAACGCATAGAACCTGGACTGCGTGCCTTCCATTGGCACTCCTGTACATGCGAATCTCACCCTCCTACAAAGGACTTACACCATTTGAACTTTTGTTTGGGAGACCATATTATGTCCTGCAGTGGCAAAGATTGTTGCCAGCGGAACGTGAGGGGGGTGAGGATCTGGCGGATTATATGAAGAAGCTGCTAAATGTCAAGTCTCTTGTAACCAATGACTCCTTTGCAGATTCCAGAAGTGAAACCTTGTTAAGCCTGGCACCCGGGGACTGGGTGTGGATCCGAATTGTGAAGAGAAAGAACTGGTCATCCCCCAGGTGGGAAAGCCCATATCAAGTACTTATCTCAACATCTACGGCTGTAAAGATCGCAGAGAGGACTTCGTGGATTCATATCACCCACTGTAAAAAACTTAAGACTTTTCCTTCTACCATTGATGTTGGTCAGACTCCACCGGATCCCTGAACGCAAAGTCTGACTACAAAGGAAGGATGGCCATGTTCAACTGGTACTTGAACTGTTACGTGATGATGATTTTGGTGGCGAAAGTAAATATGTCCATACGAGAAGGAACAGTTGTGAGAGAAAAAGGAATGGTGGTGCTGCAAGCGCAAACAGGTGTTACTACTGTGTTCAAGGTAAAACTTTGTGAAGGAATTTTGGACTGTGCTAAATGGAATAATAATGATTTCTTGACTCGTGCAAAATACTTGTGCAATAGAGACTGTGCGTCCTGGTC
Organism: Protopterus annectens; assembly: GCF_019279795.1. Classification (NCBI taxonomy): domain Eukaryota; kingdom Metazoa; phylum Chordata; order Ceratodontiformes; family Protopteridae; genus Protopterus; species Protopterus annectens. The sequence goes on from NC_056748.1 coordinate 480,018,083, forward strand.
AAATGTTTGATGGTCAACAGATATGAATGGATGGGAAACAAGTGGTGCAGTGATACAGGAGAAAGATAAAAGCAGGCAACAAAGAATAAAAATTGCGCATTTCCAAGGTACCGAAGTAATGACTATAACCATTGTGTCACCATAAGAAAGTGATTCAGGAGTTTATGGAATCGGAGTGTCTCTTCCAATTGGAACTGATCCTTTGGGGACTTTCAAACTTAAAGTGCAAAGCCTTAAAAATGCTACAAGTAAAGCAGATTTTGTCTTCACAGAAGAAGAACAATTGTTACTCGAGACGGGATTCGTACACCGTAACGAATGGTTATCTTGGGTTAGATATACTACCCGAGAGGCACATCGTGAGAACTGCGTTTCTTGTGCTAAAGGTAAACAGCAACTAGCGACAGTCCCATTGATGCAAGTTGAAGGTAATCTGACGTGTCTGTTAAAGTTATTCTTCAACAAAACCGAAGATAAATGCAAAGATGAAACTCAGCGTTTTCCAGTCATAAGCAAAGTTGAGAAACAGCCTACAGCAATTTCCTATCCAGGTTCGTATATGTGCATTTCCAGAGATGGCACAGGAAAGAATTATGGCAATATGGGACAGAATTATTGCAATGTTACTGTGAATGGCAATGAAAATCCATTTCTGGAAAACCAAACTCATAATTTAGCAGACGTTTGGTGGTTATGTGGAGACAACAAACTCAGATCAAGGCTTACGATTCCCTGGAAGGGAACTTGTGCACCTTGCAAAGTTAATTCTGCCATTCTACATTTTCCCAGTTCCAGCAAGCAATTTCGTAAGAGAACCTGAAATAAAGCCGAGGTGGTTGAATAAGAGAAAAAGAGAGGCACCGAAGCAATCCTTCGATAGCAGTGTCTACATCGATAGCATTGGTGTACCAAGAGGCGTGCCTGATGAATACAAAGCAATAAACCAAATAGCGGCTGGTTTTGCATCCATCTTTGTCTGGATTCAACCCAATAACAATGTGGACTGGATCAACTACATTTACTATAACCAGCAGTGTTTTGTGAACTATACCAAAGATGCATTGAAAGGAATTGCTGAACAACTGGAGGCCACTTTGCAGGTGGCATGGCAGAATCGAATTGCATCGGATATGCTCCTGGCCAAAGAAGGAGGAGTTTGCAGGATGTTTGGGACTTTCTGTTGTACATATATTCCGAATAACACTGCCCCTGATGGGAGTATCACTCGAGCTTTGAAAGGTTTGGAGATGTTATCCGAAGAATTGGCAGAGAACTCTGGGGTAAATAATCCCTTCACAGACTTTCTACAAGCGTGGTTTGGAAAATGGAGTAATCTCATCAGCAGTTTCCTGATGTCCGTTGGAGTCGCTGTGGCTATCGTGGTGGTATGTGGTTGCTGTTGTATACCCTGTATCAGAGGTCTTCTACAAAGACTGGTTGATACTGCTGTTACGAAGATGATGTACCAGCAGTTACAACAGACTGTTGAAAGTGAATACATTGAAATGCGACTTTTGCAAATGTTTTGAAGTTTAAAAGTTTGTCTTGCAAATGAAGTAATGTATGCAAAGAAAAACTTAGTTTTTACCATATATTGCTGAGATAAAAAGACAAATAAAAGTGTTTTGAGGGGGGAAATGTTAAGAGAAAAAGTTTTAAAACATACTGTTATTTGTCTCTTTCTCCCATCTAGCAAAATGAATATGCTATTTGCTGAAGTGTTGGTAAGAAAAGGTCATTGAACCATGTTTATTAAAGATGGGCTTTATCTATGATAGATGTAGTTTGCTTATGAACTTGAATAACACCTATTTTCTTTACTTCTGAATAAGAGTTAATTTACTGAGGCAGGCTCTGGAAAATTCCAGCTACCACTGTTGAACTAAGTATTCTGTACTAACTGTGGTTTTGAGGTAAACATTCTACACTAGCTGTGGTTTTGAGGTAAAGCATTCTTTTCTGAGGTAATTTGTGATCCTAGATGTTTTTCATAGCCAACTGTCAACTGTTAGAAATGTAACAAAAGCTTTTTTTGGCTAGTAACAGGGAAGTATAAAAGTTGATGTCAGTAAACAAGCTGATCAGATTGAGATCATCTTGGCCAACATGCTGCTGTAATCTGGTTAGCTGCAAATAAAGAAGTTTTTCATCACCTGAGGCAGATGTGACTCGCTTGAATTTTTTCTTCTGACACCGTTCCAGAGCATTTACATTGACAAAGCCCAGGAACCTCTAAGCCTGCATGTCAGTGGTCAGGTTTTTTTCCCAGTTTATGAAGGGATAGTTAAAATCACTGATGGGGAGTGTATTGGGCTGAGTGGTAAGTGATTAAAGAAAATTCAGGTATACAGAGTGGCTTTCATGGTTCCTGGTTGGAGACCTGCAGCTAGCGGTGATATGGTTGGGGATTTTGCCTGTTGTCAGCTGGACATGGAGTAACTCAAGTGAGTCATCCTGCTTGGCCAATCTACAAATGTGATTTTTTTTTTATGTAAATGGAAACACCTCCTCCTTTCATTTTTTTTCCTTTTCAAAGGGAGGTCTGAATGTGTTATAGGCATTGTAACCTTGCACTGCTGGGGTGCTTTCTGCAGCCTTGAACCACGTCTCTGTAACTACACAGAAGTCAGCATTCAACAGGGCAAGGAGAGCTTTCAGAGAGTACAGAGTTTTTTGTTAAGGTTCCTAGCATGGAGCAGTATTACCTTCGGCTTGGCATTAGAAGAATTTGTTACATTGGTAGGTCTGTTGGTTTGGCACTGCCTAAAAAAGGCAGTATAGGTGTGGCTAATGGCTTGGCCAGTATTAAAAAGCCCAGCAGCAACAGGTGCAAACCATCTCTGGCAAAGCAGTGTGGTCTGTCAATCATACCATTCCAGGCTGACAAATATGGAATGACACCAGTAGCAAAGCCAATTATTGAAGTCAATAATTTTCTGTTTATATTGTGGTATAATTCTTGGTGAAGTTAGAATGCTGATCAATGCAATACTCATAACAACCTGTGACACATATTTTAACAGGTCCATCATGTCTCTCTTTGTATAGTCCAGGAGGTATGTCTCAGGTCATTCACACCCATATGGACTATGACTAAGTCATACTGGTACTTGTGGTTGAGTGACTGCAGTGCCTGTGTGATCTGGTGAATCCTGGCCCTGGCAGGCAACTGACTTTAACCTCTCTTTATCCAACCTGGTGAGGGGGACATCCATGTGACTCACAATGGAGTTTCCTGTGACCAAGATGTCAGAATGTGTGGTGTTTTGCTTTAGGAGCTTGCTTGTGGAGACACTGTGATGTGTATTTCTATGTGTAGTCATTGGCGTTGACTTGGTTTTGTTTGCATGTGGTTTCTGAGGGCAGAGTATGGGAGGCCTCTGAGGTTTTGGTAAGTTACTTGTGAGTACATCCATGTATGTGAGTTTATGTGTTGAGACCTTATTTAGTGAGGGAAATGATGTGTGTGTGTGCTGACAATCTGTTTGTTATTTTATTTGTCAGTATTTGAGATTCGTGTCTCAAGTTTCGTAGTGTAACTACACCTCTCACATACTGTGTTTGTTTCAGGATTAAGTGGTTGTCAGTGTACATGAGACAATTACTACATTGCCTCAGGATGCCCATATCCACCAGGCTGGCCACAGAGATAGCAGGAAAGTGCCTATCCATGATTTCAGGTGTTTTACTATGGGTTTAACCAGGGAGAAGAGTGGGGAGATTTAACTGGATTGTGATAATAACACACAGACAAAGAAATGGTACTATACTCAGTGCGAACTGCGGCTACCCAGCAACCATGACTGTGGACTAGTACTATGTGTGGGGCTGAGGATATAAGAGCTCCTCCCTCATTTCAGTGAATTGTAAACCAATTGCCATTTTAATTGTGAATTCTTAACATAAGTAAGTGCAAAATAATAAAGACAATAATGTACACACACACACACACACACACACACACACACACACACACACACACACACACACACACACACACACACACACACACACACGCACACACACGCACACACACACATGCACACACACGCACACACATGCACACACACAAACGCACACACACGCACACGCACACACACGCACACACACAAACGCACACACACGCACACGCACACACGCACACACACGCACACACACACACACACACACACACACACACAAAACCTAAAGAATATTTACTCACGTGCTTAGCTGTCAAATGAATCAGGGACAAACCCAGAGATAATAAAGGACACTTAAAATATCAGTACTATTAACCTGAGACATTAAAAGAATAAGAAAATGTGAATTAATATACATTTTCTAAAGTAAAAGAAGTCTATAACTCTAATTATTGCCATTATTTATTAAATGTAATTCAGTACCTTTTCTCCAAAAGTCACTTGTTTTATATTGGATTAAGTGGGAGAGAGGTAAAAATCAGAGATGTCCCCTGAAATCGGAGACATTTGAGAGGTATGATCAAGTGTAAATCGACAAAGTATTTATAAGAAAGAAGAATCAGTACATGTTTCTTTTTGTGATAATAACTTTAGAAACTTGAGTTCTTGATTTTAGACTCTATTATATACTCACTTTCATCTTTGCAAAACTGTTGACTTTCCTTCTCCATAATGTGAAACAAATGGGCAAGATGTTGAACACTTACTAACAGTTTACTAACAATTTCAACTAAGAAACTCACAGGATGGTTAAAATGTGTTACTTCATATTTACAAAAAGCTCTTTTGATGAATTAATATAGTTCAGTACTATTTGCCATGGATATCAGTTAAAAAATCCATAACACTGAAAGTGCAACAGACTCTTTCAGTGAGGGACTGTGAGGAACACGAACATTTTAAGATGCAAAATGAGGAACATCTCTCATAATGAAGTACACTTGAGAGTTGTGCATCTTTGATGTTCTTAATTAGATCTCTACTGCAGTGGCTTAAGCTATATGGGACATCCTGCCAAAGATCAGTGTTCCAACAGACCACCTCCTAAAGCTTTTGCATTAGGACATAGGAAATAAAGGGCAGCTACAGTGTCAAACTCTAGAATTTTCTTGCCACCAAGGTGTACAGTGTGCTTTAGCACTTCAGAGGTCCACCACTGGTCCTCTTTCCAGACTTGAGAGATAAGTTCCCCTTTTAGGGATTGCACTGCATTTTTTGCTTGAAAGCTTAGCACTTACAGGAGTGCTAGTTATTTCTTTGGTGCCAGTACGGTATTCCTGTACAGAGGCCTTCTTTTCTTCCTGAGGCTGCTTTTTTGTTGTTTTTGTTTTCTACAATACACAGTATTTTCAATTGTTTTCTACCTCTTGCTTAGTTTGTCCTCCCTAAAGATATGGTTGATTCTTCTGCCATTTTGTTAGGTACTTGTGATATGTGGTCTTCCAGTGTTGAGTATTTTTTTTTTTTACTTCCTTGTTCTGCCCGTCTTGGGGACTCCATCTCTAACTATAATTTGAGAATGGGCCCTGCCTTAGTAGATCATTTCACCCCTTCCTGATCCACAAGAAAAGACATGTTAATAAAAAAAGCTTTGTTTTTAAGTCTAGCACCTTCTGTGCCTCAGTCACTGATGAATGACTCTGCTTGGCCTTGAGTTGTTCCTCGAACTATTTATTTTCTTCTTTTGGTCTCTCTGGTGTTGCTCCTAGGGAAGCCACTGAGGACCAGGAAAATGACATGCTTTTCTATAGCTGTTCACTTGACCTTGTTGGAACAGGGAGAACCACCCTTGTTGGCACTGGGGAAAGGACCAGGAGACATTCCTCTATTAGACTCTGCCAAGGACCTTTTACCCAAGGTAGGGACTGTTAATGTGGCCATAATTTGTTGGAAGAGTCTCCTAGGAAAATAAAACATAAGACTAAGTATAACTCTCTTTCTGTTGAGGATTGGTTACTCTTTGCTAAGGGGTTATTGTTGGCCTTTCATTCTTTTTGGGACAGACTTTTTCCATACTGTGAAACCAGAGAAACTGGCATCCCTTTTAGGTACTGATTCTCTACCAGAGGTCAGCCTTTACAGTGGTATTCAACCTCCTAACCTTCCTCTCCTGTCCAGGGAGAGTCTGATCTTGAAGGAAGCCACTCCTCGGATTCCCCTGTTCGAGTCTTGTCTTTTTTGGATACTTTCACTGAAATCAGGGACTAATTTCACTACTGGATGAAATATTATAACTTACATCAAAATACCCTTCCACAACTCATCCTTTTCCTCTGATTTTATCTGCTCTAGAGGATGTCTTTTTGGCAGTTTATATGCTCCACCACCCCCACACGGTCTTCTCTTCCAGGAAGCATAATAAATTATATGAGGTGCCTTAGTCTCACAGATATATTATTAATCCCACAGCAAACCGACTGGTGATTACTTTGTCCAAATCAGGTTCTTCTAAACTCATTACAGCTGCTAATCTAGTGCCCTCTGATAGAGTTGGTAGAACATGTGGATAAGTTTGGTAGGAAGATTTATTCTTTATTCACCCTAGTCCTTAGAACTATGAACTGTCACAATCATATGTCTATTTCTCCTGGCCTCTTTTCAAGATATGCAGAAGTTAGTTGCTGACCTTCCTACCTCAGAGACCAAAGTATGTCTGTCTGAACTTCTGTCTTCTGTTTCTCAGATGACTAAGCATAATTTGAAATATGCATATGACACAGCTGATGCAGGATCGAGGATGGCTGTTACAAATTCTGTCCTCTGACATTATGTCTGGTTACATTCTTAAAATTTACCTGCCTCTGCTAGGTCAGAAATTCTTAATACCCTTTTGGATAAAGATCTATTGTTTGGTCCATCCACTGCAGAAGTTCATAAACAATTTGATGAATGGGGAAAATTAATCCAAAGGCTTATTCAGATTTTTCAGCCCTTTTTTCAGAATTCTTTTCAGGCAGCTTTCCCTTAATAGAAGATCCTTGTTTACCAAGCATTGCAAACTGGACTCCTACTCTAGATCCAAGGCAGACATTGCTAGGACTGTTCTTCAAAGGGTCCTGGAAACTAACCCATCCTCCTCCTCCAGTGCTGTCTAAGCTTTGGTAGTCATCACATACAGCTTAGGCTGCTGCAGCTGTGGTCTTCCAAAGAACATAGTACAGTTTTGTAGCAGTACTTGTACTGCTGCAGTAGCCACTTCCACCCTTCAAGCAGCTAGATTTGCATTGCTTTTGACACAGCATGTTTTAGTTTCTGTAGAATATTATACTGATTTCTAAACACCCATAATTACTTTACTTCAGGAACAAGAAAGCTCAAAAGTTTGATGGTATAGCTTCCCTTTATTTCTTATGTTCTGATGCAGATGGCAGCTACTGTGGATAGGAATGCCTTAAAAGCTTTTGGAAGTAGGCCAATAGGAGGGCTGATCCTTGGCAGGACATCCTATATAGCTTACGCTACTGCAGCTGTGATGAACTCGAACACCTACTGTTATGGTAAGAGCACTTGCACAACTGTAATTTCTTAGTCATGATAATAACTGCTGGGTGACAATTGGTATATGTGGGGTGGGAAGAAGTGCACTACTATCCATAGCTTTGCAAATTAAATCACAAAGAAAAATGCTTTTGTGGGGTTGAGAATGCCAGGCAAAATTTTGCAAAACTCCTGAGTCCCTCCAGAAAACAATTTTTTCCTCATTTCATTTAGCAAGTGTATATTTCTTACATGCATTTGTTTATGGCATAGCTGTTCCATTTGAAGGTGCTTTTTGAGCAATTTATTTATTTGTTTGTTTGAACGACTCATTTATTTGTTTGTTTGGATTTATTAACTGCAATAGAGCACTGATTCAAATGGACCTTTTACATTCTCACTCTGGGAGTTCTATTTAATTTCTTTTGAAAAACAGGATAGTTTTTATATTGTTGGTTACTTATTGCTTTTATGTGTAACTCATTTGGATATCTTATTTTCAAGAGTGCAAATGCAAGTTACAACCAATCATAGTCAGTAATCAATGCCATTTAAATGAATTAAACCAAATTGTAATTGTAACTTTAATCCCAAAAGTGTACCCATAACCCTAACATCAAAACTAAATTCCTAACCCTAACTTTAAAACTCTAATCATACCTCTTAACCTCTTAGAGCAAGAAATCTGGAGAAAGCTATGAACAAAAGTGGGACAAACGCCCAAAATAGGGATACCTTTTAAATATTGCTCTTACAAACTTAGAAAATTGACAGAATAACAGGTTTTGCATTAGCATGAATTTTCTGAATGTTATGAAGTCGGAAACTCAAGTGTCTGTTATTATTTTCTGACTTTAACCCTTAATAATTTGCCAATGATTTGCCAGAAAACCACAATTTTATGAGAAATGGGCCAAACATATGAGGCAAAAATCTGGACATTCTGTGAAAATCTGTAGAGTTGAGAGGTATGATTATAATCCTAATTCTAACCATAAAACTACATCCCTAACCCTTTTGGTAATAGAGTCTAGGCAAAGAGAAAGAGAAGAGCTAAGTAAAAAAACAGCTCTAGTAGAGTTTTTAGTTGAGTCTAGAACTGAAGGGGCTGTTTAAAAAAGGGATAATTAGTAGGGTATGTAAAATATTGCATAATAACTATAAGAATTAATCAGAGATGGTTAGAGAAGATTGGGAAAAGAGAATGGAAAGGCAGGTTACATAAGAACAATGGGAGGATATCTTGTGGCTCCCAAATGTGCAACAAAGTCCAGAAGGTTTAGGATCGTTGAATGTAACTATTTGCATAAGTATTTTTTATACCCCAAGTAAATTTTAGAGGATTATTCCTCAGGTAACAATCAATGGAGGTGTGATAAGAAGGAGACAGGTAACTGGGAACATATTTTTTGAGAATTTAATTAGTTGGCAGATTGTAAAAAATTCCCTATAGAGCACTTTGTCAGAAATGGTGATGGAGCAAATGGCTGTAACTTAAGAAAATATTCTTTTGAGCTGGAATATAGGCTCTGAATTGCCTAAACATACTACCTTACAAAATTTAATATTAGGTGCCAGAAATCAATTACTAGAAAAGGGAAATTAAAATCTAAACCAGCTGTAACTGACACATTGAATATTGTAAAGTAGATACAAGAAATGGATAAGAGGTCTTTAGAAAAGAGAGGGAGCAAATCACATAGAAATACATGGAATTTTGTCAGAACAATAGATGCAGAATAGTGTTCAGAAGGAGAAGTGAGGTTTAAGGGAAGGCGGGAAGTGAGTGATTTGCGTAATGTTGGAGTGAAAGAACACACATGGTTTAATAGTTCAGGTTAGCTGTGTATAAGCCAAATGACCCTTAAAATGCTGACTACATCGTTGTTGAATATGTTTTGTGTACCTTGTGACATCCCCACTCTGGAACAGTAATCAAGGAGCCTCAATCCTCACCACTGACACTGGAGAGGGATGTTCATTTGGAATACAAATGGATACAGTTAGTATTTCCAGATGCAGACCTCTCTGCATCAAGCACAATTCCTCTTAAGAGCACACAGAGAACACAGTCAGCCTGGGGTCTGGATTTCTCTATATCTGTCATCTTCCAGGTCCCCAGTAAGACTCCCCACTGGCACAGCTATAAGTTTAGGTCCTCAACCAAACATCCAAGCCAAGCCCTCCAGCACTCTCTCTCTGAAACCAGTGCTTCATGTCCCTGCTCCAAGTAGCTGACACACACACACACACACACACACACACACACACACACACACACACACACACACACACACACACACACACACACACTCTTTGAGATTTAATTTTCATACACACATACATGGGAAAGACTGGCACAGATTTATTAGCTATGCCACCTTCTGTCCGGAATATACAGTAGTTTCACTGCCACCAGTCAGTTAATATAAGCTCTTAAAAGGGTATCCAATTATACTGAGTGACGTTAATATTAATACAAATAGTATTGCTGACCAAACAGCAAGGCTTTCAGGAGTGGCCAGAGTTATCACCAAATAAATATATGCAAATGCTCTCAAAGCTTAAATATTTTCTAAAAAGGACCAGCCACAATGAAACATTTAAATATATTTAATAATAAATAATAAAAGAACAAGAAAATACTAAATATTTATTTAGAGTAAACAGAGTTTCAGCCACAGGAAATATAAAAAATAACACTGATGGAATGTTTCACACAGATACAGAAAAAAAAGTATTTAGCTAATCTCACTATCTATTCCTGATTGACTATAAGATTTATTGTTACCTAGTTAAGTTGCTTACTACCACAAGGCAAGATGATGTGGGTGAGAGTCTTTCTAGTCAGGTTCCCAAAAACAGACTGCCCCTGAGACTTCAGTCTCCTCTAATATTAAAACATTATTTCTATACAAAATGTCATCACATACATCTGGTCGTCTGACTTCTGGTTCCCACACTATTAACAACACTCGAAGCTGCTAGGGTTTAGCCCCTATGTGCTACCATGCATATCTGGAGCTTTTCTAAGATCTGTTGCAGCATCTGGAAGCCATAAAACAATAAAGCCGTTCCACTCTTCCTACAGGAGCTACAAACTATTCTCTAGCGCAGATTGCATCTCTAGCTCCCTTCAAAACTGTGGGATAACATCTTTATGGCTTAACCCTGAAAAGTAATTTAATTTCAAGAATATTTTTCAAAGTCAGGTGGATTAACCTCTTCTCTTCCAGTACATACCATTACAATGTATACTTTTAAACAGTTACACTAATGCATGTACATTTCTTTTCTGGCCAGCAGGAAACACTGTTGATACATTTTAACACAAGCAACCTTACAAATACATTTTTAAACACAAGCATCTGTACAAATCAAGTTTGATGAACAAATGACATATAGTTCTTCACCAAATTCCAGATAGCTGTGCTGGCATATGTTACACATCCACTGCTGTGCTTCTGCTGGCATGGCTGGCAGTACATCCTATTGTCACATACCTATTCATGTATCAAGAGATATAGTAAAACTAAGCAGTGATTACTGATAGTGGCAATTTATTCCAGTAGTGCAGAAATGAAAAAGTCATATACTTGATTCTATGCTTAATTCATCATGAATCCAACTTGAATGTTACAATATTGTGTGGCTAGAGGCTTTGCTACATTGAATCATTTGTAGATTAAGATAACACTTCAAAGACAAGGTGGAGTTTTCATCTTAAATGTCTTTAGTACTAAGAATATAAACCCAAAGACTGCAGCCTACTATGATAATTTAATTGTGTACCTTTAAGAGTACTTCTGGTAAATTTCCTCTGAGTACGTTTGAGTGCAAGTAGGTCATCTGTAGTCCAGTCACAAAACAAAGAACTATATATTCTAGTGCTGACCTTACAGAAGCAGTAAATAGTTTAACCAGGATTTATGCACAAAATGTGATGATATCTCTTAGAATAAGTCCTGAAGTATACATTGCCTTATTCCTTACTACTTGTGTATGTTTTTTTAAATGACAGACTATTAGAAATAAGAATACCTGTAATACTGGTAATAAAAGAGTCATCCAACAGCATGTCTAACAAAAGATGGAATCTGCCAAAGTACATTATACCATTTTTATCATAATTAATTTGCAAACCTTTGTCCATCTTCCATAAGTTAACCATATTAATATAGCTGTGAAAATTAAGATATTCATCAGAGTTGGCTAATAACATTCTAGTTTTTAAATCATCAGCATATTTTGCTATATAGGTCTTATCGGTCAAAGAAACACAAGAAAATACCATGTTAAAAGGGATCAGTCGCAGGACTAATTCTTGTGGGACTCCATCTTTAATATTTAACAGTTTTTGAAACAAAAATGCTAATATTTATGTACTGATCTTTGGAGGCTACATGAAAGCAACGTAAAAACCCATTTAATGATTTCTGGGTTCACAGAGATGTCAGCCATTTAGATCACTATCACATTATGTAGAATTGTATCAATTACCTTAGACAGGCCCAGAAATACTACTCCTAATCGAATAGCATGATCCAGGGACAATCTGATTGATTCATAAAAAATTGTCAAGTTTGTGAAAGTAGATATGTCTTTTGCAAAAAAACATGCTGATGTTAATATACCAATGGGTCAGTTTTACCACCAGCTTCTGTTAAAGTGAAAATGCCTCTTTTGAAACATTTTCTATTAGTGGTGTCAAACTAATGGGATGATATTTTGAAATTTTATTCATAGCTCCCCCTTTGCAAATATAAACTACGTTTTAATTCTGTGGGACAGACTCGGTTTGAAGCACTTCATTAAACAAGGTCAGAGGCATAACAATAAATCTCATTGCTTCTTTCATAAAATAGCCTGGGATATCATCAGGTCCTGGACTGCACTGCAAACATTCTTAATTTTATGCAATTATGCATTATAGTTTCTATTTTGCTACTAGACATAAAATCAAAATTCCTTGCCTTGCTTTTGGTACTAACTCAGTTGCAAATATTTACAAAATCAGTATTAAATAAATTTGACAAATTAATTTTAACAGAAAGTACATTGCCATTATGAACAGCTGGCCCAGTTGACATAGACTTAACTAGTTTGCTGTTATTTACATATGAATGAAACGTTTACAGCTGCTGCCACTGGATAATTTTCCTTCATACTTTACCTTTGCAGATTTTTTTCTAGCCTTGCAATATTTACTAGTTTTATTATAAGCCTTTTGTGCAGCAAGACTATTGAATGTCTTGTGAATATGAAACATTCTCTTTTTACTTCTAAGTAGAAATATAATCGATTTGTATCAACTGTGGGAGGGGCAGATTTGTTGACAGTAGTTTGCCTACTACTCTAAGACAAGATTTTTCAAGTAAATTTAATTCATTAATATAACTGTCTTCACTAAGTGACCTTATCAAGATTCAGTATTGTCTCATGATTTGATGCCCTTTTTACCTTGATAAATGATGTAAAATGTCTTTAGTCTGATATTCCTACACCTGATTTTAAAATGAAAAACTGAGTAGTCAGCATTACCAAGTGGATCCAAACTAATATCACATATTCTACTCTGCAATATTAGTTATAAGCAAATAAAGAATGGTATTGTGCATTGCTGGAAAACCTACTAACTTAACTATACCATATTTTTTTATAGAAATTAGGTCAAGAAACTCACCTTCTGCAACTGTGGAATATGTGCCAGCTGACTAGAGACAACCAGTGTACTTTTATAGCAGGCCACAATCCTAACCACAAGATTCTTGGGTGACCCTTATATTTCAATAATAAGCAATTCATGATTTTTATCAACTAAAATCTGTCTGGCTATCACTGATGAGTGTACAAAGATTACAACCATCCCACCTGTATGTCCATGATACCTTATGTATTCATATTTTTGAAAAATTCTGGTATACCAATTTCTCTGGATTGCCAGGATCCAGTAATCACAAATACTGAGTAGTTATGAACAGCACTAAGTGCACGCAGTTTTTCAGTCTTATTAGATAAACCATGAGTATTCCCATAGTAAGTCTTCAAATTGCCTATCTCTGCAATGGAGGAAACTCTTCTTGGTATGTGTGAGTGCTATAAGCTAAATAAAACGATGTATACTGCATGGAAACAACAATGGAAAATGGCTTGTTTTCTTTTCTATTAATGCATATGTACTCATGCCACTATTTAAAATGTGGTGATTTAGCAAAAATGTTTTTAAAAATAGTTCTCTAACCCTAACTCTGAAACTCCATGTCTAATCTTACCCCTAAAAAATCTCTATCCCTAACCCTAATACTCCAGCCCTAATTCTAAAACAATATTCCTAACCATAACCTTAAACCTAACTTAAAATTATGTCCCTAACCCTAACCCTATTACTCAATTCCCAACCCTCACCCCAAAACAGTATCTCCAGCCCTAACCATAAAACTATATGTCTAACTCTAAAACTAGAAATTGAACCCCCAAATTTTCTTCAAAATAACAGAGAAAACTTTATTGCTTCTTTACCTACAATGCAGGCTTCCCATTTTACCTCAGAGGTTTCATTGTATTCATATTCACATTTTTGGTGCAATTACCTGTTGCACTACTTCTGCACAGCCAGTAGTCCCCAACAAAAAAAGTAACCATGGCAATTTTTATCATTTTTCAGGTGGGTAGGAAGTGATTCCCAAAGTCTATTGGCTAGGACAGGAAAAACTTAGATTGCTGCAGGCACATTTATTGTGAGAAGTGTGACAAATGGATGGAGTTTAAATCCCATTGTTGCCACTAATTTGACAGAAAGCAGTGGTTACACAGCCTAAATCTGTAACACTGCTACCCAACTATGTATTCAAGAGGGTGTTTGGCCTTAATAGCTTATGTGGCAAATGTTTTCTACTTCCTCATGTTACAACCAATACCTGTCACACAAACTATGCATTGTCATCTCCAAAAAAGGGTTATAATCACAAACTCCCCAGAGTTTTACTCACCTTGGTTTGAACTCACTGCCACCCAGTACCAACTTACCAACACCAACATAAGCATTTCTCCCCCTTTTAAGACCACAAGTATATTTTCTTGAGAGATGCCCAAGAAACATAACTTGGGGAAAAGTCTGTTTTGTAGTTTTTTACATGTACACACACATACACACACACACACACACACACACACACACACACACACACACACACACACACACACACACACACACACACACACACAAAATATCCCATTAGGGGCTTCTGATACTCTTCCAGTGACAGTACCCCTCACCTGCAGTCATAGTATGCTGCCCCCAGTCAGACTACTCATCTAATACCAAGAATTCAGTCACTGATGACTCTTAGTGAGACAAGCAACATTATATTATTATTATAGCTGAAGGCCAAACAATTAATTTCTTCAAAAGAGTGCATATCAATAGTCTCACCTATGCTGTAAGGATACTGTTCACGTGAAAAATATGACATCAGCCACAGTCTTTGTCAAATGAACAAATGAAAACTCTACTTCTAAAATGCATCAGTTTACACACATACAGAACAGTATTTCAGTTGCACAGAGAAAGGAAAACAAAATTATTTCATATGCAATAGTCTAATAACAGAAAAACAATAACTACATCTGTAGTTATTTCCAAGGACTAATAATGGATGGCTGAAACCTCAGGATATAAATAAAATACAAGTCTATAATACAAGAATTTTGATGTAACTTCCACTGCGAGTTAGGATTCCCAATGACCAACTTCCAGACCAGAAGTATAGAGGGATAATGCCCTGACCTCAGTCATTAGCTGCTTGGGTAACTGATGGGCTTGGAGAGAAAGAGGCAGTGCCTATCCTGAGAGATAGGGTTGTGGACCATCACATACTGTCTCTACCTTTCCAGTGTAGTGCAACAGAGGTCACAAAAAGCACTAAAAAACAATAGTTGGTTGGGGAGGATGTGCACTGTGGCTGCCCAAGCAGGTTATGATAGTTTCCCATCTTTCATATGAAGGAGCATGCATGTGCAAACATGAGTGGAAACATGGGAGGGGTAGGGTTAGGACAAATACAATTGCTCTCAAGGGTAGGACGCAGTGAGAGCACAAAATGTACTGGTGCCTGCCCTGATGAACTTCTCTACAAAACTCCCTTGGTGGATCTAAAAGGATGATGGTCCCCACTGCCAGGGAATCAGGGCTGATGTGTACTTGTTGTGGCTTAATGGTTACTGGACATACAGGAGGCAAAAAGATAAAAAAAAAATGGATTCACAATATCAAATTAAGAGTCCCAGGAAGCAGAAAGGGAAAAAAAACAGAGTTTAGAGGTATTTGCAACTCCAAAATAACAGTCCCAGACAATAAGAAGGAAAATAACACAAAGCAGAGAGACTTTTCCAACTAAAAATGACAGTCTTTCTCTTTGAAACGCGCTCATTCAGTTCTCTTCCATGATGATGTGATATAAATTCTGAAGGAAGCATGAGTAAAGAACCATTGATAATTTCATATAATCAAAGTAAAACAGTTCTGAATTCTACATATCTGGGAAATATAGAATTATTTACATTTTTAAATCCAAGACTATATGTACCACCTAACATTTCTCCCCCATTTAAGATTGCAAGTATATTTTCTTGAGAGATGCCCAAGAAACATAACTTGGGGAAAAGTCTGACCCAGCTCCCTGTCTTGACAGTCCCTCTGTATTTGCATTACTGACAGCACTCCAGTGCCATATTGTTAAGTTGTAGGAGAGTAATTTCAAACTCCATTTAAGTGACTTCCATTTTTACCACTAGCTCAGTGTAATCACTTCAAAAGTTTATGATGTTCTTGCAACGGACTTTCTACTATGTAGGTAGGTTGAAGATTTTGGAAAGCCCACAACATCCACAAACATTCCATTTCCACAGCTGCATATGATTCTTCCTTTGACTGGAGCCTCTGATAAAGATATATTACTAGACTGTCTTCTCTCTTTCAAGAAACCCGGCTAAGTATATTTCCCAATCCATAGTGTGAAGCATCTACCTGCTCAATAAATTCTTTCAGAGTTAGCCAGTAATGGAGGCCCACTAAGGCCTTCCTTGAAATTCTGGAATGTATGCTCACAGTCTGGTTTCCAGATAACCTTATCAGGCTTTTTTTTCCCCTTTGGGTGAGATATGGAAGAGGAATAGCTGTGGTATTATAGCACTGGACAAACTTGCTATAGTACCCTGTCATTTCTAGGAATGCCCTTACCTGCTTTTTGATATAAGGAGTATACCATACCATATAGGTTCTACCTTGGTAGGCTCTGGATGAATCTTATCACCACCTAACCATAACCCAGGTAAAATGTTTCTGCTCTCCCTACCTGTATTTATTCACCTTATTGGTTAACTCAACATTTTTAAGTCTTCTCAGTACCTCCCTGATATATTGAACATATTTCTAACAAAACTGGCAGTATGTATCAATACATAGGTTCATAGATTCATAGGAGGTTACTAGGCTATTGGCCCTAATGCCTTTATAATCCTAGCCATGTTATACCCTTATTGACCAAGTTGTATGGTCTATATTTGCAGCCCTAGTCTATGATCAGCACTGACTACCCTTATCCAAGAGGGACATAGGTGACACCCCTGGGGCAAATTTATGGTCTCCCATCCAGTTGTCTAAGTTATGCTTAAATAGGGTCATTGAGGAGTTCTGTTTTACGTGAACTGGGAGTTTGTTCCAGAGGAGTGGCAGTCTCTGGGAGACATATCTGTCTCTCCAGTATGTCCTGTCAATGTTGCAGGCTAGGTTAAGATCCCTAGAGCGAGTGAAACTTGTCTCATTTGATTTGCGGATGTGCAACATTTCCATTAGGGTAGGGTCCAAGACTGCTCTGTAGGCCAGGCACAAGTTGCCGATCAACAGCATATAAGATACAGAGTACAATGACAGGGCCTTCAGTCTGAATTCAGTGGAGTTATAACATCCTTATCTCTGGAAGTGATGCCCTTACTTATAAGATGTGCAACATAGAAGGCCTTCCTTACTACTGTGGACACACGGTGATCAAAGTTAAGGTTGCTATCAACCTGTGTTCCAAAATCTCTCACCACAGGGTTTGAGCTAAGAGGGGTACTGTTAATATTGTAATTTGCAGGGATGATAACACATTTCTTTGCATTTACTTTAAGTCTATTGCTTTGGCATCAATCATTTGTATGTGTAGGTCCTTTTTTGTAGTATGTCAGCATCGTTGTGGGGCTCAATGATTGCAGCCAGTTTGCAGTCATTGGCAAACTTGGTAAGCCACAGGCCATCTATTTTTACCTGGACTTTTGAGAAATAGATTCCAAACAGTAGGGGGCCCAGCACAGATCTTTGTGGTGCACCACTGGTAACTGGTCTGCTGGTAGAGGTGGAATCCCCAACTTTGACTGCATGCATTCTACTGGTGAGCCAGTTGGCTACCCATCTAGTGACATATAGGTTAATTCTGAGCTGGGTGAGTTTCTCAATGATGCCTGAGTGGAGGATTGTGTCAGAATCCTTGGCTAAGTCAAGCCAGGCTGTATGTACTATTTTTCCTTCATCCACGGCTTTGGTGACATTCTCAAAGAAGTCCACTAGGTTTAATAAGCATGATCTATCCTTAACGAAGCCAAATTGGGTCAGGTCAAGAGTTTGAAGGTCACCTATGTCTTTGTTGATAAGGTCCATGATGAGTCTCTCCATGGCTTTGCATATAAGAGTGGGTAGGCTTATGGTTCTATAGTTCCCAGGGTCGGTTGATGGGCCCCCTTTGTGCAAAGGAATTACTGTTGCTGTTTTCCACTCTGCTGGACAAAGCCAGTACTTAGACTGTGGTTGAAGACAGTGCTACGTGGTTCCACTAGGTCCTGTTTTAGACCATCTAATAGGCAGCCTGGGATGTTATCTGGTCTCACAGAGGCTGTGTTTTTGGTCATGGAGAGTGTAGTTATGACCTGCTCTTTGGAGATACTAGGTAGAGGATTGGTGACAGGTATGCTATGGGGTATGTCTGGTGGGGACAGGGGGAGTGAAGTTTGCACCAAATCTGTCTGCTAGCAGGTTGGTGATATCCTCAGGGTCAGCAAGCGTGGTACCATCCACTAATAGTTCGCACAAAGCTGGGCCTTCCCGTTTAGATTTCTAATGTAGCTAAAGAATACCTTGTGAGTACCCTTAGCTAGGGATGCTAGTTTAGCTTTGTAATTGGCTTTAGAGGACTTTACAGGATATCTAATTTGCTTGTTTAAGCTGTGGAGGGTGTCCTTCCTCTGTTGAGTCAGTTCACTCTTGTTCTTAGACATTAGCTCCTTCCTCTTGTTGTATAACCTATTTAAGCTAGATGTCCACCAGAATGGCTTGTTTTTTTGTGAGGATCTTGTTTTGATCCATTCAGGTACAGCCACGTCTATATATTTGTATAGATGTTCATACAGGACATTTGTGTACACCTCTGTATAGGAGCCATTGCTGACAATGGTAGCAGGGGATTTGAAACTATTCAAGCCACCGCTTAGGAGGCTATAGTTTGCTTTCGAGAAAATTTTCATCCTTTTTCCTCTTGATCATTACTTCGAATGAGACTGATTAATGATAAGACCTTACAAGGGAGGACAACACACAGACGGTCGTGCAGAGACCCCCTATGTTGGTGAGTACTAAATCTAAGACATTTGAACCCTTTGTGGGGGTGCAGGCTATCTGTTCCAGAGCATTTGTATTAACAAAGTTCAGGAACTGTAAGGCAAGTCTGTTTGTGCTCATATATGATTCCCAATCGATGGAAGTATAGTTGAAATCACCCATGACCAAGGTGTTTGGATGTATAGTAAGTGACTCAAGTAGGCCCAGGTAGGCAGAGTGGTTCTCATGGCTCATGGTGAGGGACCTATAACTAACAATGATATGGAAGGGGGTTTTACTTACCGTTAGTTGGACTTGAAGTAGCTCTAGGGAGTCTTATTGTTTGACCAGTCTTGAGGTGTATTTGTCTTTAATGAAGATGGATACATGTCCACCTTTGGTTCTTTCATGCTCATTTTGAGGTCTAAACTTGTGGAAGGAATTGTAACCTCGCAGGGTGCTCTTTACAGCCTTGAACTATGTCTCTGTGATTGCACAGACATCAGTATCTTCCAAGGTAAGGATTGCTTTCAGTGAGTGCAGTTTCCAATTTTTAGACTCCTAGCATTGAGTTTGTCTCTGGTGGATTTTTTTACATCAGGAATTTTGTTGTTATGACATTGCCTAAAAAGGCACTATGGAGAAGGCAAGTACCTTTGCCAGTAACCAAAAGCAAAGAGGCAACAGGTGAAGACCATCTCTGGCAAAGCAGTATGGTCTGTCGAGCATATCTTCCCAGACTGACAGATACTGTCTTTCCCTAGATTGACACCAGAAGCTAAGCCAATTGTTGAAGTCAATCATTTTTTGTTTATATTGAGGCATTACCCTGGGTGAAGGTAGAATGCTGCTCAGGGCTAGGGACATACCTGCCTGGGACACATAATCTGAGAGTTCAGTCATGTCTCTCTTCATATAGTCCAGTGAGGTACGTCTCATGTCATTCACTCCAACATGGATTATGACAGAGTCATAACAGTACTTGTTGAGAGACTTGAGTGCATGCGTGGTCTGATGGAGCCTGGTATCTGATAGGCAGCTGACCCTGACCTTTTCCTTGTCCATCCATTGATGTAAGCAGGCGAACAGTCTCCAGTTCCTGCCAGGATGCAGCTTGCTTGGTTCTAGAATTTTACTAGGGCATTTTGCATCCCAAAGGGCATATTGGTGAATTCATATAATACAAAATCTAACCTATCTATTGATGCAGGTGTTAAGGTTACCTGTCAAAAACTTTTGATCTGATCAATGGTTGTCAGATGCTTAGCCTCACCTGGCTGTTCCAAAGTTTCATCTGTTCTGGGCTGGGGTAAGCATCTGATTTTGTGTAGCTGTTTAGTTTTCTGTTGACTACACAAAACCTGGTGTTGCCATCCCAGTCCATCTTCTTTTGGCTAATGAAACACAAAACAACAGAGAGTACTGAACACCATATAAACTGCAAAACTGTAAATACGGGCCAAAGTTATTATGAAAATAATCCTTTATTTCACATAAAGAGCTTTTCGTCCTGCTATTAGCTGGACTTCATCAGACAACACTAACACACACTTGTAACCTTTAAATACGTTAGCTACAACTAATCATTGATTAATTAAATCAATTAATCAATTAGCCCAACCACCAATCAAAGCCTCTTATGTGTTTTAAGCCCATTTAAATACATTTAAATAATATAAGATAAAATAATTTACACAACTTTAAACATTGATCAAGAAATTGATCAAAGAATTCATATATATATGCATTTATAAAAACCATATATATAAATATACCTTGTTATAAATTTAATACTATTTAAAGGAAAGTTACAATATATTATAATATATTACGCACATACAACTCTCACTATTTCATTTACAAGAGTGCCATATGTTTATTCATAATGCAATTGTTATACCTAGTAACTCCATCCCTCTTAAAATTCATTCCTATTAAAATACATATTTTAAGAAATTAAATTAATCAATGATTAGTTGCCCGTTCAGTAGTTCATCTTCTTTTGGCACCAGCATTACTTTCGATGCTGAAGCACAATTGGATTTCTGGATTACCCCCAGATCTAAAATCTCCAGAAGCTCTTCCTGCATGGTTTGCTTAAGTTGCTCCGGTACCCTATAAGGAGCCTATTTGATTGACTGCTGAGTTCCTTTATTTACATTGTGCTTCACCAGTTGGGTACACCCTGGCTTATCAGTGAATGTGTCTTAAAACTTACCTTAATAATGCTTAGGTTACCTGAACCTGCATAGGATGATAGCTGCTGTGACAATACCACCTAATTTACTGAAGTGTCAGACTAAGCTTCACTGAGAAGATCTACTACAAGATTCTCTTGGTCTATATTAGATAATCGAACTTTCAAAAGTTTGACTGTCATATGATCGAACTTTAAAATGTTTGAAAATCTAATAAAAAAAAAATTACACAAATAACCTACCTGAACGTTTTAAGCAGGGGGCCCCACACCCCCCCCCCCCGCTCTTTGAATATACCTACTCCATCACACTACAGTGCAGAAAAGGGAAATCCCATTCTGTGCTGTATGGAGATCTCCATTAAAATGTTCAAACTTTCAAAAATTTGATCATATGGTGTCGACCATATTACAACCAAGCTTTTGAAAGTTTGATCATCTAATATAGACCCGATTCTCTCTTATTTTCTCCTGTAACCCAATGAAAATACTAAGAACCAATGACTTTATGTCATGGCAAGGCTTCACAGAGGTGTAGCTAGCTAGTTTTGTGCATGGTGCTGTTCCCCAATCTGCCAACAATCAGTTTATACCAAAGTTGGAACACTACAATGCCCAGTTATCACTGCAAATGCAATACTCACAAAAGTGGCTCCTTTTCTTCTCTCAGCGTTTTCTCCCCTTGGTAGGTGCTTCAGCAACAACTAGCAAGCCTGAAAAGACGCCAAAACCATGAGGCAGCCGGGTTTTAAGAGAGACAGATCAAGGAGTTTAGAATTGACTCAAAATGGCCAATAAAACTACAGCTTCTAGGCAGTAACCACTCCTCCAGGGACAGGCAGGCTGTTCAGAGTTAACCACTCCCACTGGTGAACACAGAGACTTCCCTTTAGCCCAAGCAAGCACTGGCCTTCTAGAAACGTCCAAACAGTTCAGAACAGCAAATCTGTAACTGAACTTTCTTAACTTTCAGAAAGTGGGAAAAAAACAAGATTTTTTTTTTCTTTTTGTTGTAGTTTAAAGGTAGCAGAGATACACAAGCAGCAAAATAATCACAACAGTGCAATAAATGACCCCACACTTGAGTGCTAGGCCAAAAATCAGGTAAAATGCAGTTTTTAGAGAAAAAAACAATTTTAAATTAAGTGCAACACAGGAAATGCAGTAAACAGGCTCTAGATGTGTTCCAAGTACTGTTACTGTTACAGATACAAACTTTAGCAAGACGGAAAATGCCAAAAAGTAGGTGGCAAAGCAGTAAAACTTAACAAAAAATTAGAAGAAAATACTTAAAATCACAAAAGTGGCACCTTTTCTTCTCTCAGTGTTTTCTCCCCTTGGTAGGTGCTTCAGCAACAACTAGCAAGCCTGAAAATACGCCAAAACCATGAGGCAGCTGGGTTTTAAGAGAGATAGATCAAGGAGTTTAGAACTGACCCAAAATGGCCAATAAAACTACAGCTTCTAGGCAGTAACCACTCCTCCAGGGACAGGCAGGCTGTTCAGTGTTAACCACTCCCACTGGTGAACACAGAGACTTCCCTTTAGCCCAAGCAAGCACTGGCCTTCTAGAAACTTCCAAACAGTTCAGAACAGCAAATCTGTAACTGAACTTTAACTTTCAGAAAGTGGGAAAAAAGCAAGATTTTTTTTTTCTGTTTTTTTTTTCTTTTTGTTGTAGTTTAAAGATAGCAGAGATACACAAGCAGCAAAATAATCACAACAGTGCAATAAATGACCCCACACTTGAGTGCTAGGCCAAAATCAGGTAAAATGCAGTTTTTAGAGAAAAAAAACGATTTTAAATTAAGTGCAACACAGGAAATGCAGTAAACAGGCTCTAGATGTGTTCCAAGTACTGTTACTGTTACAGATATAAACTTTAGCAAGCCGGCAAATGCCATAAAGTAGGCGGCAAAGCAGTAAAACTTAACAAAATATCAGAAGAAAATACTTAAAATCACAAAAGTGGCTCCTTTTCTTCTCTCAGCATTTTCTCCCCTTGGTAGGTGCTTCAGCAACAACTAGCAAGCCTGAAAAGATGCCAATTCCATGAGGCAGCCGGGTTTTAAGAGAGACAGATCAAGGAGTTTAGAAATGACCCAAAATGGCCAATAAAACTATAGCTTCTAGGCAGTAACCACTCCTCCAGGGACAGGCAGGCTGTTCAGTGTTAACCACTCCCACTGGTGAACACAGAGACTTCCCTTTAGCCCAAGCAAGCACTGGCCTTCTAGAAACTTCCAAATAGTTCAGAACAACAAATCTGTAACTGAACTTTCTTAACTTTCAGAAAGTGGGGAAAAAAACAAGATTTTTTTTTGTTTTTTTTTTCTTTTTTGTTGTAGTTTAAAGGTAGCAGAGATACACAAGCAGCAAAATAATCACAACAGTGCAATAAATGACCCCACACTTGAGTGATAGGCCAAAATCAGGTAAAATGCAGTTTTTAGAGAAAAAAAAACTATTTTAAATTAAGTGCAACACAGGAAATGCAGTAAACAGGCTCTAGATGTGTTCCAAGTACTGTTACTGTTACAGATATAAACTTTAGCAAGCCGGAAAATGCCAAAAAGTAGGCGGCAAAGCAGTAAAATTTAACAAAAAATCAGAAGAAAATATTTAAAATCACAAAAGCTAGCAAAAGGCCTAGCACTCAAGTGTGGGGTCATTTATTGCACTGTTGTGATTATTTTGCTGCTTGTGTATCTCTGCTACCTTTAAACTACAACAAAAAGAAAAAAAAAACAGAAAAAAAAATCTTGCTTTTTTCCCACTTTCTGAAAGTTAAGTAAGTTCAGTTACAGATTTGCTGTTCTGAACTGTTTGGGAGTTTCTAGAAGGCCAGTGCTTGCTTGGGCTAAAGGGAAGTCTCTGTGTTCACCAGTGGGAGTGGTTAACACTGAACAGCCTGCCTGTCCCTGGAGGTGTGGTTACTGCCTAGAAGCTGTAGTTTTATTGGCCATTTTGGGTCAATTCTAAACTCCTTGATCTCTCTCTCTCTCAAAACCGTACAACTCTCTTTTTGCACGGAACAGGTTTAAACTATTCCAGGCTCCACAAAGTCTGCTCTTCACTTTTTCCCTTAGAACTGTTCAAACTCTCAAAGTAATTACTCTATTCTCTTTCTAAAGCCCTGCACTTGCTCAGCTCTTATAAGGAAACACTAACTAACTAAAGCACTACACCCTCCTTGACTTCTCATAAGTATTAGGCTCCCAATTGGTCCTTCCTGATCAAGTGAAAAATCAGTTCCCTTCCCTAATCTGATCAGTAAAAAAACAGTTCCCTATACTAATCTGGTATGTCCAAGGGTCAGTTTCAAGGTTACCCTCCAGTCCAGCTGGTGAATCTGGGAATTTTGAGGCAATGTTACAATTGCCTTATGTACATAGACAACCCTCTCCTCCTTCCAACAAACTCTAATACATGTGAGAGATGCAGTTACACAGCCAAACTGGAGGCAGAGCTCTCTCAACCCAAGACTGGCACAGTCAGTCAGGAGGAAAAGGTAACCACACGCACCACAAATCCAGCCTCACACACACCTATTGCATCTGCATACCCAACACATAAACACACAAAAACATACTTGGAGGCTCTAAATAAAAATCTGCCTAAACATCAAAGACCTCCTAAGCAGATATCCAAGCAACAGTCACCCCTCAACAATACCCATGAATCACATGTCTCACAAAATCAGTGTGCCTCACAGTCACAGCCCTTAAGGCCAAACAACACACCAAATACACTTGTTATAGGGGACTCTATTGTCCGGCACACTGACATCCTGCTCACCAGACTGAATAAGGAGAAGGTCACTGTAAGCTGCCTGTTGGGTGCCAGTATCCGCCACATAACGCAAGCACTCAGGTCACTCCAAAGCAAGTACAAGTATGACTCCGTCATTGTCCATGCTGGTGTGAATGGCCTGAGACGTACCTCCCTGGACTACATGAAAAGAGACATAGAGGAGCTCTCTGACCATGTAGCCCAGGCTGGTATGACCCTGACCTTGAGTAGCATCTTGCCCTCACCAAGAATGATGCCACAGTATAAAGACAAAATTATCAGTTTTAACAATTGGCTAAAGTATTGGTGTCATTCAAAGGGGATCCAGTGTCTGTCAGCCTGGGATGACATGCTCAACAAGCCATGTTGCTTCGCTAGGGACAGCTTGTACCTGTCACCCTTAGGCTTTCGTATACTGGCCAAGGCTCTTGCCACCCCTATAGTGCCTTTTTTAGGCAAGGCTCAAAGGACAAACCCACCTCCATAGACAACCCAAGGATAAAAAAACTAAAGGTAATGCTACTCAATGCCAGAAGTCTAAACCTCAAGATGCACGCACTCGAGGCTCTCCTCAGTATGGAGAAAATCGATGTCTGTGCAGTAACAGAAACCTGGTTCAAGGCTCCTGAGAGCACCCCAGCACTACCAGGTTATAACTCATACCATGCGTTACGGCCCCAAAACTCAGACCGACGCACAAAAGGAGGGGGAGTATCTATATTCATCAAATATACCTACACCTCCAGGTTAGTGGCACTGCACGGAGCATCGGAAACCATCCATGTGCAACTAACAGCGGGCAAAACTGCCTTTCAGTTTGTAGCCTGCTACAGAACACTCTCCCTATTACAGGAACCCCACGTGGCATTCCTGAGAACACTGGAGAATATGAAGGTCTCTCCAAACACTATGTTATTGGGTGACTTCAACTACCCAAACATTGACTGGGAAAACTACTCAAGCCCAAACACCCTCACCCAATGGTTCCTTGAACTTATAAACTCTAACACGATGGAACAACTGGTCACCACTCCCACAAGAGGGAACAACATATTGGACATGGTCATCACCAACATGGGGACTCTATGTTCCACACCAGAGGTAAACCTCTCATTGGTAAGATCAGACCATAAACAAATTTCCCTGGGCATCCATATCCCGTCCCCACCCCCAGCCAAGGAAATCACTGTAAAGAATTTCTCAAAAGCCAACTTTGCACTTCTCAAGACTGAGGTGGAATCCTTCAAAGCCCCTGGGCCAGAGGATAATACAGCCCAATCCGCAGAATCCTTTACAAATGCTTTCTATGAGCACCTGCAGGAATGCATGGATCGTGGTATCCCAAATAAAACCAAGACTCACTCCTCCAAAAACAGGAGACCCTTCTGGTGGACCCCGGCCATAAATAAGCTATACAACAGAAAGAGGAAGCTACTACATGACAGAGCAAAATCCCAAAAAGGAAAGGCATGATCAGTATTAGCAAGAAACTTCGATCCTTCATAAAATCATCAAAGGCCAGTTTCGAAAGAAAAATTGCCCCAGACACTAAAGATAATCACAAGGCCTTCTTTAGTTATGTCAGGAATATGGGTGGAAACTCCCAGATATGCTCTGAATTGTTGCATAACAGTACAAAATATACAGAACCTACAGACATAGCCAACATCCTGGCAGACAGATTCAGTGCAAACTCCCCCCCCCCTTCCCCCCAAAGGAGCAAATACCTATCCCAACTGAATGTAACCTCCCTGACATCACAGATGCACAGGTGAAAGCTGCCCTCTCCAAAGCAAAAAACATAGCATCTATGGGACCGGACGGTGTCCCAGGCTGTGTCTTACATGAGCTCCAAGAAGAACTGAACCCTCACATTAAGTCACTGTTCAAACTTAGCCTTACTACAGGATATGTACCCAAAGAATGACGTACAGCTACAGTGGTACCATTCCACAAAGGTGGTGCCACAACGGACCCCGGGAACTATCACCCCATAAGCCTGACTAGTCTGGTCTGTAAAGCTATGGAGCGTATTATCATGGAATTCATAAACAAACACATTGGGAGCCTCCAGACACTAGACCCTACCCAATTCGGCTTTGTTAAGGGCAGATCTTGCCTCTTAAACCTAGTTGATTTCTTTGAAACAGTTACCAAAGCCATAGATGAGGGCAAGGTAGTCCACACAGCCTACCTGGACCTCGCAAAAGCCTCCGACACAATACCCCACTCGGGCATCATAAATAAGCTTACCAGCTTAAATATCAACCCCTATATCACAAGATGGGTTGCAAACTGGCTCAGAGATAGAACCCACATGGTCAGAATCGAAGGTGCCATGTCCGAATCCAAACCAGTTACAAGTGGCATCCCACAGGGCTCAGTTCTGGGACCTCTCTTGTTCGGTATATACTTCTCTGAGGTTCAGGTTAACACAGGGGGATTATGGCTGACAAAGTTCGCAGATGACTGCAAACTGGGGGCCATAATCGAATCTCCAGCTGACACAAGCATCCTCCAAAAGGGTCTCACAGAGACAGATGCTTGGTGCCAGAGTCACGGCCTCAAGCTAAATGCTAAAAAGTGCATAGTCATCCCCTTTGGGAAAAACAAGGTGCCCACAAATTACCACATAGGTGGTAATCCATTAAGTACGGAAGAAGTAATTAGAGATTTGGGGACCAATGTAGATAGTAATCTCTCCTTTGATAATCACGTTGCCAAAATGGTTAGAAAGACCTTCTATATAGCCCACCTTATCACGAAAGGGTTCGCATCTAGATCAAGAGAGGTCATTGTGCCCCTCTACTCGTCACTCATCAGGCCCATAATTGAATACAATGCCCCTTTTGGGATGTACCTTACCCGACACCTGCAGCAACTGGAGAGACCCCAAAAGTATCTCACCAAGAGGATCATGGGCTACAAACAGATGTCCTATGCAGCTCGACTAAAGAAACTCCAGCTCTACTCATTTGCTTACCGCCTACTCAAAGGCGATCTATGCCTGGCGTACAAAGCCATGTCAAACCCAGAATTAATGGACATGCTCCACCTAAAAAAATCAAAGTTCCTTAGAGCTACATGCTCCAGGGACTTAAACCTCAGCACAAAAATAAATAGGATATACTGGAGGGACAGATTAATTTCCCAGAGGCCCCCCTCACTCTGGAATAGAATCCCAATTCATGTTAGACATAGCCCCTCGCTGACCTTCTTCAAGCGAAATCTGGACGCGTGGATGGGAAATCGCAAATTCACCCCTGGGATCTCTTCTGTGTCCCTGCTAGACAGAGGCACAGTAAACTAATCTTAAAAGGGTACCTTCTGTGACCTACTTTACAGAGGCACAGTAGGCTAATCTAATAGGGAGGCGGAAGCCAAATACACTCTGGCTAGGCTTATAAATGCCCTAGGGCAGATAGCCTAGTATCTACCTATGAACCTATGAACTGGCATTTATTTCTAAATTCCAGTAAGCACTGAAGCGTGATTTGGATCAGCTGGCCATGCTCCCCCATAAAATTTTTCTCTCAGGGTGGCTGACCCCTTCGCCCCACTCTAGTGATGCTACTGTCAACATTTATTTATAAATGCTAGTATGCACTGTAGTGTACTTGGGGTTGGCCAATCATGCTCCCTGCCACTTTGAGCCTGGGGCAGTTGCTCACTTCAACCTACCCAAGCTATTCTACAGAGGTTTCATCATGTTAACATGGTAAAGTTTGTGTTTTGCCCACCTTCCTGAAAATTCTACCACATAATTAAAATCACTTACCTTTTTACAGCAATAAAATATCCCTCCCATGCAGCTTGAAGCTTTGTTTGCAAAACTGAAACAAGCACTGCTATCTTTTCTTCTAGAATATGCTCTAATGCTATCATTGCCTGGTCACTCCAAACCTTTTGTTGATGTTGTGCTTAAGCTAGTTGCTTCTGAGCTAACTTCAGGAGCATCCTAAGCTAATTCCTGAAATTCAGTATTTACTCGACAACATACTTTTTGTGGGAAACACCTTCACTCTCCCATTCTTTAAGAATTAAATCCAAAGTCCCCCCCTTATTTTCTGACCATAATCTAGTTCAAATGGCAAAAAAAAAACATGTAAATTATTGAGACATCACCTGTATGCAAAGAGGAGATGTGGCTGACACTTGCCCCATTCCAAGTATGGCTGGCCTGCAGATGCTCTCAGCATGGTTTTAAGACCAGAGATGATCCTGCCTACCAAACCAATTGTATGTCAATGGTAGGGGATAGATATTTAATTGATTTACCCCACAGGGCTTCTGCCAACAGATCAATAGGTCTGACATAATGATATCCTCTCCGTCCCTCAGTATTTCCCATGGAAATCTGCCATGCTGAAAATTTCTAACAGAGCATTTGTCACATTTTCTTCCTCAAAAGAGGACAAATTCTCAAATTCAGGTTACCTAAAGACATAATTTACAACCACCTACATATACTTATTATATATTGCTATTTGGGTGCAATGAGACCCTATAATATCCACAGTTACCCTCTGAAGTAGTTTTTTTTCAGTAAAAGGCAAAGCCACCAAAACAGTCTTAACTTTGTCTCCTGTCTTGCCAACTTTTTGCCACTGCTCATATGTTACACTATCCTATTAGGTTTTTTGTAATACCTGGCCAATAAAAATTTTGCGTAAGCTCTTCTTTGCATGCTTGGCCTGAAAAAGAAATAACAATGGCTATGACCAAAAGCTCCCAATGGTAGGCCATTTGGACTACTAACTGTTGTATGACTTCTCCTTTTTGCCCCTAGTCTAGGAGTTCATTCTCTGTACAATAGCTCTTTTCCCAAAAATATGGAATTTCTCTGCCTTGAGAGTCTGAAGCCTCTAATAGCTGAGCCTGTCACAGCTCCTTTTTTCTGATTTTCCTCATTTTTGCTTCTTCCATATAAAATCTGGTTTCTATTGATAAATGTAACTCATATTCATTCTTACTTCCCTTGAAATAGCCACATTCAGAAGCCCAGTACCTTCTGACACCTGTGGTTCTGATTTAAACCTTCTGTTAATATCTGGCTCTAATTCTTAACTAACCACAATACCAGTCTCTTTTGGAGGTGTGGGCACTGTCTGGGTCTCCACCCTTGTGTTTTCTCTACATGCTTGTCTGCATGGCTGATTACACATTGCCAGGTATGATTGTCTATATGCCTGGTTATGTGTTATTGTATGTGCACAAGGTAGTCCATCATCACAGATGGGATCTACCAGAATATAATTGAAAACTTATATCTACGCCCTTATCACTCCAAATGAATTCTGGCTAGTGGTGTTAGAAATGATCTCACTCCCATGGCACTTATGGATGTGGACTGCACAGGCAAGTAATGTTCCTATCTAATGACTTCATGCTAAACAATACTTATGACTGATGCATTATCTGTCTTAGCCATAGTGTCTTTTCCCTCTACTAGGATGGTGTATGGGCCTTGTGCTATGCTATCTTACTCACGTGGCTTTTGTTCTTTCACTTGTCTCTGGGGATATATGAACCATGTGTGTCCCACTTGATTATACTGGAAATATCTAAACTCAGGACCTTGACTTGTACTGAAACTAGAAAGTTCCCTCTGTGCCTGATGTAATTGCCTAGGCTGCCCATCATGGTTTCCCTTATAACCACGTGTAGTGTTAGGTAAATCCATCTGGTGCAGTTGTGCTTTGCTAATTAAATAGAGGTCAACCTTTGTTACCATCTCTTCAGCTGAGACACAGTCTGAGTCTGTCCACCAGATCCTCATATTCTCTGGAAAAGTACTGAGGGCTTGCTCCCTAATCAGATGGTCTCCCAGCATTTCAAATATTGTAACCTGACATCCACTCATCCACTTATGAAAATAAGTGCTTATTTCTACAACAAAATTACTGACACCAGGTTTTTTAAATTTTCTTCTATAGATTTCAGGTGTGGTTTTAAACATTCTAAAAAGACAGCTTTACTGTAGTCAACAAAATCAATATATGACATAATAGCATACTAATACATAATAGCTTTACCTGTGAGCAGAACATTTAAAAAACATACCCATTGACTTTTAATTTAGTTCTGATTATATAGTCTTTCAAACACCTGAATAAAGTCAAAAGTCAAACTCAAAGTAAACTTTATTGCCATTCAGATGTGCACATAGTGCAGTTAAATGAAATTATTTTGCTTTATTCTCAGTGCAAGAAACATACATACATACAGTTACTTTTAGTAATACTAGGACAGACACTTACAGACATTACATGCATAAAATGTGCCATTTAGGGTATTGCACAAGTAGATATTGCACAAACTTGAATTTTCACATTAACAGGTACTTGTGAAGCAAAAATACTACACAGAGTAATGCACATTCAAGTTTCAGGACAAATGAAGATTTGGATATTACACTAAAGTATACTACTAGTAGTAGTGATCTTAGAATAAATGGACATGAGAGCATGTTATTTACTGGATTAGTCAAGAGAATATTCAGTTAATTGGTTTAAAGAGCAGAACAGCTTTTAGCATGCCTGGTGGATAAGGGGAAAAAGCTTCTATTGAGCCTGGAAATCTTACAGTGCATGCTGCGGTAACGTCTACCCAAGGAAAGGTGGGACAACATACCACAAGCAGGGTGAGTGTGGTCATTTATTATCTTTGCAGCTCTTCCAATACAATCGAGATTAGTGTAAGTTACCAAGTATGCCAGTGGAGAGCCAATGATTCTTTCTGCTGCTGTTACTACTCTCCAGAGAGCCTTACTATCTGAGGCATTACAATCACTGTACCATATAATGATGTTGTTTGTCAGTACACTCTTAATGGTTCCTATATAGAAGGCCTGGAGGATGGACTGTGACAGGTTTACTTTCCTCAGTTTCTGTAGGAAGTGCAAATGTTGCTGCACATTTTTGACAGTGTAGTTGGTGTGCTATGTGTATACCCAGGAACTTAGTGCTCTTGACTCTTTCTACTGCTACTCCCTTGATTTCCAGAGGTTGATATGCTCCCTGAGACCTCCTAAAGTCCACAGTCCACAATCAGTACCTTGGTATTGCTGACATTCAATGCCAGATTGTTGCTGTCACACCAGCCAAGTAGATATTCCACTTCACTCCTATATGCTGTTTCCATGCTATTCCTGACAAGATCTATGACTGTGGTGTCATCTGTGAACTTTGTAATCCAGTTGGATTCATATCTGGCTACACAGTCATGTGTACACAAGGTGAATCGTAGAGGACTCAGGACACAGCCTTGTGGTACACCAATGTTCAGAGTTATGCTTTTAGAGCTGTTATTTTTCATACATACCTTTTGGGGTATGAATGTGAGAAAGTCTAGTATCCAATTGCACAAGGGGGTGTTGATGCCCAGTTGGATTAGTTTCATCACTAGGCTCTGGGGGATGACAGTACTAAAGGTGGAACTGAAGTCGATGAATAACATCCTGACGTGACAGTCCTTATTTTCCAAGTGAGTCAAGGTTCATGAAGTGCCAAAGCGACTCATCTGGTGTGCAGCTGTTTGACCTGTAGGCAAACTGCAATGTATCTAGTGTTGCAGGTATACTTGCTGAGAGGTGGTCCTTGATCAGCTGCTTGAAGCACTTCATTACTCTCGATATTAGAGCAACTTGGGCAATAATCATTTCAGACTTGATGGTTGTGGCTTCTTGGGTAAGAGAATGATAGTTGTGTTCTTAAAACATCTTGGTAATATGGCTAATCGCAGTGATGTATTTATTTTATTTATTTATTTATTTTATATTTGTTGACCGGGCTAGTCTAGCTGAACATGTCCATTTTCAGTAGAGACCCGGGGAGAAAAGCTCCACTACAGTTAAAGTCATAGTACATAATTACAAGTAGAAAAACAAGATTGTTACATAACATAATAGTACTTATATGGTTTACAATTGTGTACAAGCAATAATTCTAAAAAGAAGCTAAGGTAGAGCTTGCAAAGCAAATTTAAGCTCTGTGGCAGATTAAAACTAAAGTAGAGTTCTGTTTCTAAAGAAGATGACATGCTAAGTGAGTTTAAGCTCAATAGCAGATTAAGGAAAGACAGTGTTAGTAGTAACTTTAGTAGGCTGAAAATCACATCTTCATAGCAGTTAGTAGGAGATAGGATGAGAGTATTAAGAAAATGTAGGCATAAAAAAAATGAAGGAGGAGAGTTTTAGTCAGGATTTGTGCAAGGGCATAGCCAGTGAGTTAGGAGATATTCCTTAAGCTGCTTTTTGAATAGAGATGTAGAGGAGAGAGATGAGAGTTCCCTGGGAGCAGGTTCCAAGACTTCCCTACAGTGTTTGAGAACAGTGTGTCCCCAGCCTTATTTTTGGATTTATGTATAGTTACTAGTAACCTAATGGCTGAGCAAAGGGTAGAGAGATTTTTGTAGGGGTGATAAGACTATTTAGTATTGGAGTATTAATAGGATGATATAAGAACTTGTGTGTGATAGTAAGTTGTTGAAATAATAGTTGATTTTGGAGTTCTAGCCATCCAAGTTGTTTTAGATTCTGACGATGGTGGGTTCTAAATGAGGAGTTTGTGGCAAATCTAGCTATGTTGTTATAGGTGAGTGCCAGTTTGTTGAGATTGCTTTTTGAAAGATTTGTATAAATGGGAGAGGCATAGAGTAGTGTGGAGATGAGATGGGTGTGGGCAATAGTAGTTCTGGCAGTAGGGGTAAGGTAGGGTTTAATTCTGTAAAGGGTGCCTAGCTTTCTATTAACTGATTTTATGGTGGTATTGATGTGTATGTCGAAGGTAAGATTATGGTCAATTATCACTCCTGAGAGTTTGGTGGTTGGTTCTGGAGATATTACAGTACCAGTTTTGGATGTCACTGTAAGGTGTAATTGAGAGGACTTTACTGTAGGATTGAAGAGCAATAATTTTGTTTTTTTTGGCGTTCAGGAGAAGGCAGCACTGTAGGAACCAATTTTCAACTTTATTGAATACATTCTGAGTAAGCGATTGGAGTTTGGGTAAGGAAGTAGCAGAGCACATTAGCATAGAGTCATCTGCATATTGTATGCAGGTGGCTTGAGGAATTGTAAGATTTAGATTGTTAATAAAAACGGAGAATAGGAGAGGGCCTAAGATAGAGCCCTGAGGTACACCAAGGGAAACAGGGAGGTGTGTAGAGAGTTTCTTGTCCAAGATCACAGCTTGTTGTCTGTTTTCTAGGTAGGACTTAAACCAGTTTAGTGCCTGTGTATCAAGTGAGAGACATTTAAGTATATCCAAAAGAAGATGATGGTTAACCATATCAAGGCTTTTGAGAGGTAAATAAAGAGTTCAGATGATAGGGAGTTGTTATTATGATTTTTGTTGATAC
Organism: Protopterus annectens; assembly: GCF_019279795.1. Lineage (NCBI taxonomy): Eukaryota > Metazoa > Chordata > Ceratodontiformes > Protopteridae > Protopterus > Protopterus annectens. Next base: position 480,052,500 of record NC_056748.1, read on the forward strand.
AATCAGAAAAGGATAGAAGGGCAGAAGTTGTGCTGTGGAATGGTCTAAAGCCATGTTGACAGGTGGCAAGTAAATTGTTATGGAGAAGGTGGTCAAGTAGTTGTCGGTGGATACACTTCTCCATTATTTTTCCTAGTGGAGAGAGTAGGGCTATTGGGTGAAAGAGAGTTCAGTAGAGTCACCATCCTTATGAAGAGGAATGATATGGGAGATTTTCCAGATAGTTGGGATAGTTCCTTCGGTGATTGTTCTGTTTATAAGTATGGAGATGGGATAGGCTCTGACTTTAGCTGATTTCTGTAGATATTCAGCTGGTAGGAGGTCAGCTGAAGGGGTGCCTGGTTTAAGTCTTTGCAGAAGGGTGCAGATAAGAGATGTAGGCACATGTTGTAGATGAAATGAGGGAGACAAGTTAGTTAAAGTAGGTGACAGGTTAGTAGTAACAGGGGGTAAAGAATTGGCTAGGGATTGGATTGCATCAGTAAAGAAGATATTGAAGGCATTGGCAATAAGTTTAGGATTGTCATGGGTGGAGCCTGTTGGTGTTGGTGTTTTGGAGTGGCCTGGATGTAAGAGCTTATTTATGCCTGACCAGAACTTTTGTGGTTTGTGCTAGTGGGTTTATTGGAGTTGAAAGTAGAAGTTTTTCTTGTTAAGGAGTACAGAAGTTTTAGCAGAGTTCCACAGTTGCTTAAAGTGTAGGTGGTCTATTGGATTTTTAGTAGTTCTCCATTTGGCCCAAATTAAAAATGTATTAAAAATGTCTGTGAGTACTGATGCCAGCTGTGCAGCACAAGCTCTGAGAACCCTGTCTGTAATTATCCGGACCAGCTACTTTCCTTGGTTTAACTCATCTCAAAGTTTTTAGTACATCAGCTGTGCTGAAGTACAGCACTTCCTCATCCTGCCACAGTTATGTTGTCTGTGTTGAACCTGCTGAAGAAGTTGTTTACTTCATTTAAGAATTCTGTACTGTCGTCTCATTGGGTGGATGCAGGTTTATAGTTAGTTGTGGCTTGTATGCCTATAGATGTCTAGAGTCCCTTTGGTCATTAAAGTCACCCTAATTTTTTCTTCCATAGGTTCTCTTTGCCTGTTTTATGCCTTTGTTTAGGTTTGCTCTAGCCACCCTTAGGGCATTGTTGTCTTTAGATCTGAATGCTGCATTACGTGCCTTTATAAGCTCGTACACCTCACTTGAGAACCATGATTTTTGGTTTGCACCTATGGTGATGTCTTTGGTAGTTGTCACATCATCCACACATTTTGAGATGTAGGCCATAACATATTCTACATATTCTTCCAGGTCTATTTGGTGATTTGTTGTGGCTGCCTCCCTGAACATTGACCAGTTCATACTCTCAAAGCAGTCTTGCAGTGCTGTGACTGCACCATCAGGCCATAACCTTATTTGCTTCCTTGATGGTTTTCCTGATTTTAGCAGCAGTTTGTATACAGGAAACAACATGATGGCAAGATGATCTGAATTGCCCAGGCATGGATAAGGTGTTGCCACATATGCCAGTTTTATGTTGCTGAAAACCTTATCTAGCATATTCTCCCCTGTGGTCGTGAAGTTCACATGCTGATGGTAGTGGGGTAGTACCAATTTCCAGTTGGCTTGGTTAAAGTTACCTGCAATTACATGGGCAAACTCTGGGTTCCTGTTCTGGAGTTTACTTATGGACTGAGTATAGAGTGGCAAGTGCTGCATTGGTGTTTGCACTGGGTGGAATGTAAACAGCTGTTATGCTCACTCCATTAAACTCTCTAGGCAAGTAATAGGGCCTGCATTTTAGAGACAAAAATTTAATGTTCTTTGAGCAGTGTGAGGTGACCATCTTGCAGGTAATATACCAGTTGTTGTTCACATATATACATATATCCCCTCCACAAGATTTGCCACAGAGTGAATGAATTCTGTCAGCACAAAATAATGTCATTCCCTCTATATTTACTGTGCTGCCATTTATGTTGGAGTTAAGCCAAGTTTCAGTGAACACAAATAAACAACTGTTTCTCACCTTAATATGTGTAGAGAGTTCCAGCCTTAAGTAATCCATCTTCCTCTCTAGAGCACATACATTAGCCAGTAGTAAGGAAGGAAGTGCAGTCCTGCATGGATTATCTTTCAATCTGGCTGTGATTCCTGCTCTGGTGCTTCTTTTTCTTGATCTTTCACATCTTTTCCTTTTTCTGCATCTGCCAGGGGCGATGAATGTACTCTTAGCCAGATCTGTGCATTTTTGGCTATGTTTCAGCAAGATGCCTAGCTGTAGTAGTTCCTGTAGTTGTGTTAGGCCTTCCAGGCCCAACTATTAGTAGCTCATCATACATACAGCACTGCGGAATTTGAGCTCGAATTTCAAGTAGATTCTCAGCATTCTAGAATATCATACCTTCATTTCCCCCTTCTGAAACTGATTTTTCTGATGTATCTGATGAAAAACAAGACAGATAGTGGACTTTTCTGCAGGGATCTGAAGCAGCCGCTGCCACACAGGATGCTGCCATTTTTTTTCATAAAGCTACCAACGTCCCTTCTTCTTCATACTAAGAAGACAATTTAATAATTACCTTGGCATCTAAGGCTGAGTTATCCTGTCTACTACTCACATGTGCTTCTTCTCATGCTGTCATTCCTTCTGCAGTGACTTCATGTCAATACTCCTCTCTTTCTTCATGCTGTCATTCTCTCTCAGCAGCTTCAAGCTCCATGCATCTCATTTTAACTCTAGTCTCTTTAATTCTGGCTGCATTTTAAAATAATCTGGGAATATGCAGAGTGATTCTTTAGCTGTATGCTGTATACCTGCTGTTCCTACCATTCTGTCTTCATGTATGATGGGCTAAACTTCAACTGCACACAAGGTGGCTGTTAAGTCCTCCTTATTCAAATGAGTACATGGGAGTCCTTCTGATTTATGCCCCTTAACAGTTTGTAGTACTGACATCATGGAATATTCCTCAGAACTTGTTCTGCCAGTGTCCTAACTACTCTAGCTACAAAATAAACTAAATGCAGTGCAATGTATATTTTGTATGTTCAGTGCAATGGATATTTTGTATGTTTTACCTTGTAACTGTATGGGTATACATAGTTTTGGTGAAAAGATTGTTTTGAAGGGTATAAAAACTGGAATACATTATATTCATACCACTGCAAACAAAAATAATGTGACAAATGGATGGGGTTTGAATCCCACTGCCACCACAAATGTGACAGACAGCAAGGGTTACAGAGCCTATTTCTGCACAACTTACATTCAGATGTGTATGTAGTAGAGTGATTAACCTTAATATATTGTGACAGATGTGCAGTGCTGGCTTGGGTTATGATCAACACTTCTCACACCCAAATAAACTTTACATTGTCATCTTCAGAACAGTTTGAGCAGAATGCTTTCCAGTGCCAACTTGCTAAAAGAAACTTGAGACTTAACCAGATGACCTTTTATGCACATGCTCACTTTATTTCCTAGGAGGTGCTACTGATACCTTTTTAATGAAAGTACCACTTTCCTATATTTACATTATGTTGCCACCAGTCAAACTGCTAATCTTACACCAGAACTTCAGTTACTGATCATTCTTTTAATAAAGCACCTGATATTATGTTATGATGCCTGATGGCCAAATGGTCTGTCTGTCTCTCTCTCTCTCTGTTGAAAACAATGGACAATGACAGTCACACCTATGTTGTGAGGATTTCTTTCACTTGAGAAATAGAGCATCAGCTATAGTCTTTGTTAAGTGAACAAAAATGAAAATTATTTACTTTTAAAAAGGATCTGATTATACATAAAGAATAATATTTTGCTTGCATAGAAAAAAGAAAATATTTATTTATATATGTATTTATTTTTATTTACTTTATACATGACATTATAATGATAGAAGAGCTCTAACGACATCTGTAGTTGCTGTTTCCAAGCACTTACTGTTAATGACTGAAGCCTCAGGTCCAACTAACCTGTAATCCAAGCATCTTGATGAAGCTTCCCTTACAAGTCAGTATTCCCAGTGTCCAAATAATTGTCCCAGACAAACAGAAAGAAAAGGGTAGGAGTACTTGTGTTGCAGTACACTCCACAGAGGTTAGAGATAATTCAAATACCAAAATGGTAATCCCAGATAACAAGAAGAAAAAAGAAAGCAACAAAAGTGAGATAATGCACTTCAAATAGGTTAGATATATTTTGAACATCAAAATAACAGTCCTTCCTTTTGAAACAAGATGCAGAATGTTCATACAATTCTATTCCACAATGATGTAATGCAGCTTCTGAATGAAGCAGTAAGTAAGCAACTACAAACAATTCATATCATTAAAAGAAAACAGGTTTGCATTCTACATTTCTGATGAAATACACAACTGCTTACATTATATTATCTGATACAATGTATGAAAAAATAAATACCTTATGTTGCACTGGAAATGCTGAAGTGAAATTCTACTCATGAAAATGGAAACGTGGATACAACTTAAGCAGTTTATAAAAATGGGAACCCAGAAAGCAGGTGCACTGTTTACTAGACAGGAAGACATTTGGCTTTTGTTAAAACCAGACAACCATATTCAAAATGAGGAGCAAAAGTAATGAACTGACATATTTTGTTAGAAGTTATCTTTAGGGAAGCTACTTTTTTTTCTGTGAAGCAGCAACTATAAGGAGAGACCGTAATCAAGTTGTAGATGTAGTTTTCATTTTCCAGTAGCTGTTCTACCTTCAGGCGTTGATAAATTTTCCAGGTCTAGAAAAATTACATGACTTTGCCATTTCCGTATGATGCTGAAAGTTTAAAACTTGGTCAAATCATACACTCAAACACCTGAATGCACTGAATGCATTGGTGGTCTCAGTGGTATTGGAAGTACTGGATTAGATTTCTCAATTTTAGGTGTGAGGGAGAGCTTTTACTCTGTTCCAAATAACACGGCTTTAGATTTTTTTTGTGCTAAGAATAAGATGCATGTAATTTAGCTACAAATTAAGATACGCCTTTTTATTTGTTGCAGCACAGAAGTCTGATCTATAACTACATTAAGGGAAGTGTTAAGATTGGTTAGGTCCTAATCAAAGAGATTTTCAATTGTTTCAGTAAGCAGGTCTGATCCATAAATAAGCATATCTTCAGCATGTAAGATTATTAGAAGAGTGGGAGTTGATCTGAAAACGTTGGAGCTACTTTAACCTTGAAGTTTTTGTTAGAAAATTTTTAAAGTGAAGTTTTGTTACTAATGCATGTGACTCTCAGGATCTTAAGTATCAGATTGTTGTCCACAAGATCAACTGCTGTGGTAAGATCCACAGATGCAACCCCTGTCACATTTACTTTATCCATATTAATTAATATGTAATCAGAAAGAGTCCAGATGGAAATAGTGCTTATTTCATTTCAGAAACAATGTTGTTTCTTGAAATGGAGATAATGTTGCTAATATAACTGGACATTGAGCAAAGACTAGTTTCTCTGGAATTTTCCCTCAGTGTGGGAGAGATGAAATAGTATTGCTTGTCCTTTTTGGCTATATTGAAATAAATTGTAACAGTAAGACCATGTCTTGAGAGGGTAGGAACTAAAAAAATGTATGTAAACAATAGTTGTAGGCACACTTTCAGTTGCTTAAGGATGGAGCTGGGAGAGTTTGTTGCCAAGCCTCCTAGTGGTTACTGTTATCAACAGTTGCATATTAATTTGCCTGGTCAGTTATGTTGCTGTTTACATGGCTCTTTATGCAGTATACTTATTACAGTATGCTTTGAATCCATATTCATGAATTGGAAGGCTATGATTGCATACTGGATAAATTTGTTGGTTTCGGCCTAGGAACTTTGGAGCTGCAGCCTGATTGTTTTGTCCTTGGCAGCAAAGTGTACATTAGAATTCTGGGACAGCTTGCTTATAGACTATTTTGTTGCTGAGCTATGGTCTTGAATGGACATACCTTTACTTTGATTCATAATCTAATCATTCATTAACTTGATTATAATAATTACTATTGGGTATATTTATTTTGCTGTTGTACTAGTATGCTGATTTCTTTACTAGCATCTCATTTTGTTTTTTTAGTCTGAATTGTGTTCAGTTTTGTAATGGTGCTAATAAGTACTAAAATGAAACTGAACCAATCCTGAGCTTGAACTTGGTATATGTAGCCAAGTATTTGGTTTGTTTTTTGGCTATTGTAATTCAATGGTTTAAGTAGCTGAGTAGAAGTAATAAAATCTTCATGCCACACGGGTGTGTGGCACAATGGTTATGTGGTTGTGTGGTTGTCCCTTACTTGTTGTGATATCCACTGTCATGGGTTCAAATTTCACATATGACCAATTTTAAGTTCTCAATGTTTTCTTGTACATGGCTTTGATGGATTATTGATAACCAGGGAGAGTCTGTCTGTTATTTATGTTTCTCCAGAACCCTTACAACAGGGTATCAGATCTGCCATGAGCAATGTACTGGCTGCTATGGTGTACATGTGCTCATGTGCTCCCCTTTAGTGTTCAAGATTTCTGAAGTATTAAGATTTTAGTAGTGGCAAAACAGCATTATGCATTTCTTTATTTTCTTGTTGACAGTGCATATTGGTCTGCTACATACCAGATTATTAAAAATGGGAGCAGAAAATGTGCAAGGCAGTTTGTTTTGATTTGGCAGCTCACAGATGGTATCTTCTTATGTTTATGGATATTTTCTCAAGTAAAAAAAAAGAAAAAATAAATTCTTTGTTAATGTTAATGGTATTGCTGAGGGGTTATTACTACTTGTTTAAAAACAGTGTACAACAGAGTAGAAAAAGTGTTTTATCTAGCTTACAAAAACTGATACAAATACTCTCACTCTACCTGAGGTTGTGTATAACATACTTTTTAGTGAAATGTGGACAATTTGCTCACATTTTGGCTATTTCAGGATTTGTGGAAAATTAGAAACAATGACTGCTTGCCAGAGGTTATGTGTGGGTTTAAACTGTTTTATGAGAGGAAAAAGGTAAATTTTAAAATGACACATATAGTGTTATACATGATTATTGCTTTTCTGTTTTTGCCATGTCTGAACAGCCCAGAATTAACATAAAGTAAGGAACAAAGAAAATCTTTTGATCCTTCCATTAGGGTCTTTTTTATAAAGTGCTTTCTGATAATGCATCATAATAGAAGTTGAGTTGAGTTGAGTTGAATTAATCAAGACTGGGAAAAGCATTACACTTCTCTCATTATTCTGTTTACCTGACTGTGTGGTTGTTAATGTTTTATTGTCAAGCAGAGACAGTTTTACAACGTATAGATGGCTCTTGCAGGAGGTCAGGAAGTCTTAAAAGTGTTATCTGTCTGCATGGATTAGGTTCATGCACTAGTCTTTGGTTTGAGGGTTTTGCCCTTTCCCAGTTAGACTATAAAGCTGTCCCAAAGTTGTGACTTGCTTGAACAAAACCTCAACTATTCTTCTGTAAAGGTGCATTACCTTACTTTGTCTGCTTACTTCCTTTTTGAGCTCACCTTATTTCTTCCCACGCTGAAATTGTTTTGAAAGTGATCTTATATGTAACATTTCTAAGGAAAGTTACCCTGTTTCCTGAGATATTAATTTTGCATTGGTGAGACTCACAAAATCTCACTTTTGGTCTACTGGCTTGGTTTTTCTGAAATTTATATCCAAGAAGACAGTGTTTTAGTTGGCAATCACTTTAGCTAAGGTGAGTATTTGAGTTGGAAGCCTTGATGTGCTCTCCTACATACATGTTTTTTCACAAAGATAGGGTAGGGTAGACTTTTCTAGTAAAACTACCTTTATGTCTAAAGTGATAATGGACAGGACATTAAAGCAAATTATTATGTTAATGTTTTTATATTGATACTAGCAGAGTAAGGCTGAGAGTTTGCATCATCACGTGGATCACAGGTCATAAATCCAGGTGTACATTTCTAGCTCAAAAAGTAGTAGAAATTCAGAATAGATCCTATTGTCCTTAAATCCTAACAGACAGGATTTTCCTATGCACAGCAGACTGTTTCCACATGGTCGGTTGCATATGTTGGCCTTTGCAGTAATGGTACTGGAATATCCCAGAAAAGGCCTATTAGAGTTTGTTCTTTTTTTTTAGGGTATCTTGGGATAGAACATTTGTTAGGCAGCAAATTGGTCGTTCATATCTATATAAAGCATTACAAACTGGATTGACAGTCTAAAGTTAGGAGAATTTTCAATATGATAGCCCTTCAGTGTATGTTGGATGAAGTCTCAGCAGCTGTTCATTCATGGCATCCAATGTTGCACAGTTGTAAGTCTTCTACAATGCAGGATGGTATGTAGTATAGTTTTGTAAGAAACTCACCATAGCAGTAGATATTTGATGCCATTCATTGTCAGTGACCAGTAGCTTCTACCCTCCTTTCAACAGTTCTTTACTGATTCATATGAAATAACATGGAAAGGCATTAGCTAAATCAACGAGTGTGAAAGGAAAATGTAGGCCTTTGACTGAGACTTGAACTCAAGACCTTCAGCAATCTATCCTGGCATCACTGTCTTAGATCAAAGGCCTAAATTTTCCTTCCAAATTCCATAACTTAAGTAATGCCTTCAAAGGGGCTTTCAGCTATGTGTGTTTATGTGTGTATGTGTGTGTACTTGTGCGTAGTTGGCCTTAAAAGAACATGATAGTCAATCCTAGTTGAGGAAATGGTCTTTTAGGGATGGTTCAGAGCCTCACTACTTAGGTGCTCTCTGATGATCCAGAAGCAGTGATATTATCATGGCTTGCTGAAGGTCTTAGAAAAGTGCCCTAGTCAAAGGCTTACATTTTCTTTCTGTAGTCTAGTTCTTTACTCATTCAAGCAGTTAATGTTCTGTTTTGTGCTCATGTATTTATTGTGATAATTCACAGAAAGCTTGTAGGCCATTTTATCAAGATTTTCATTTTAACTGGGCTGTGAATGGAGGAGGCCATGAAGGTGCAATGGTAGCATTGTAAATAGCATAGTAAAATTGTACAGTTTGTTCTACCAAAGCCTGGCATAGTTTAAACAAATGAAAGGACTTTCTAAGACAGACAAACTTTCGATATTTTTGTTATTGGAGCACGATGGCAGAAATTGCCCACCACACTGTGATTAAATTTGTGACCCAGGGTTGGATATCCTGATAGTGTTTCTGACATGCAGAAAATGGGGGTGGGTAATATTTAGAAGGATCCTGATTTCAGGCTTCAGATTACCTCTTTTTGCTTTGAGGAACTTTAATGCTGTAATACTAGAGTGCATGAATTGATAGAACTGATGATTTTAAACATAGAATACTGCCCACATTACTTTGAGTTAACCCCAAAAGGCAGTGTTCATAATAATTATGCACGAATGATTCCTGCCTAAAGCAGAAGTGCACTGCAGCAGTAAACTTGTTTTTTTCCACGTCTTTGTACGTCTTTGTAATTTTGCTTAGCCAACCTGCTTTACAGAATTAAAAGCTTACAAAATATTTGTCTCAATGGATGTATGCATTACATTACTTCTTAAGTACACAATGTTATTTTTAGATAGACATCCATCCATTCATTAGTTCAATCATTCACTCACTCACTCATCATTTTAGTAATCCAGTTCAGAGTTACAGTGAAGCCAGACACTTTGACAAAAATCAATGAAATAGAAATAGAAAACTGCATTAGTGCTGCCTGTTTCATAGGATTATAAATCATCTTAATGTGGATGGAATTTTATATGTATGGCTATATTATTATACTGAATGTAAGTGTGAAACATATTTAAGGGTTTACTGTTTCTGTCTTTGAGTGAGCTCAGGCCTTTGAATGGGCTATCATTCATGTGATCCAGACAGTACTGGGACTTGCAGGGTAGGACTCTATGCAATGCAGTGTTATATACAGGAGTATTATAGTACATTTTTGCAGTATTTGACTGCCATGCTATTCAAATGCAGAAGACGAAAATGAATTTATAATGACATTCATTCAAAACTTAGCAACTTAATGCTATATTAACCAAAGTGACACCATCAACATAGGGAAAAGCAGGAATGTTGACAGTTTTATAAACTTTATCAGGCATTTTATGATTGTAACAAACAGTAGAAACTGTAAAACAGAGACATTAACTAATTATTAAGTGCCTGTGTTAAGTCATTTAAGTAAGTAAACAATAAATACCCAGCAAATAGGATTTCAAGACCTATACCAAGCACTTATTTTTCATTTATTCATTCTCTAAATAACCTGGCACTCAGTGGATGCTAGATAGAGAAACTTATGCCAGACAGGGTACTATATCATTGCAGGATGCACGCATGTATACAAGCTGTCTCACACACTCATAGACACTGACAGACAGATATGCCTACACAATCATTTATTAAGGCATGTGTGAAGAAAGCAGAACACTGGCAAAACCCCACACAAACAAAAGTAAAATGTGCATACTCTGTACAGAAGGTTCATAGGTAAGTACTAGGCTATTGGCCATAGGGCCTATATAAGCCTAGCCAAATGGTACCCTGGCTTTTGCCAACCAAGAAAATTATTTTCCTGTGCCCCTGTCAAGCAGAGCCACAGTCAGGAACCAAACTAGAAAATCAAGTGTTGTGAGAAAGCAATGTTAAGCATTATGCTATCAACAAATATTGTGCAAGTGTAATAATGTGTAATATACACACAGATGCCTAAAGTATTACAATAAGAGTAATGCATAATCTTTATTAAAGTGTATGATTGTTTTAAACTAAATATATAATATTTTTACATATTTCATTCATGGTTTCACACTTAAGGATATAATGACATATCTGGGAGGGGAAGAGAGGAAGAGTTAGGTGGGATAAGTTAATTCTTCCAACAGAACAAGGTGGTTTGGGATTTACTGATTTGAAAGGATATTTTAGAGCTACACAGTTAAGGCTCCTATACATAACACAAGCAGAAGGCTGTAATTCAAAGTGGAAAGGGATGATGATGATGAAACAGGGGGAAATAGAAGAAATAAGGAGAGAGTGTGATTTTGGATGCAGATCCTTAAGGAGTACAACAACAACAGCCATACATAACATTATATTCATAAAGGAGCAGGAAAGTATTCAGAGAAGTACACCAACATGAGAATGGATAGAGGAGCTTTTGCTGATAGGGATGACTGCAGTTACTGGTACAGAGAGTAAGCAAGCGGGGGCTAGAATATATTGGAGAAAACTGGCAGAGGAACCATGGTAATGGGAGAAAATAATTAGAGAGGGAAAGGTAATAGAAGGAGAAGAGGTCAAGAAGACATTTGGACCGCAGGCTAGAGACTACCTTCTCTAATGGGGATCGATATCAGAGCATAGGCAAATGGAAAGGGATAGGGGAATCCTAAGTGAAAGACCTGATCTGGTAGAGATTTTAGTTGAATCTAGAATGGAAGATACTGTTAAAAGGATAATTAATAGGGCATATAAACTACTACATGATAACTATAGGAATCAATTAGAGGAGGTTAGAAAGGATTGGGGAGAGAGACTGGATAAGCAATTCACAAGGAAACAATGGGAGGACATATGTATGGCTCAAAAGTATTCAACAATGTCTGTAAGATTTAGGATTTTTGCTTGGAAGTGTTAGCATAGATATTTTTATACCCAAAGCATACTCCAAAGAATTTGTCTTCAGTTAGATGGCAAATGTTGGAGGTGTGATGGGAAAGAAAGAGGTAACTGGGAACATATATTTGGAAGTATAATGAGTTGGCAGACTTCAAAAACACCCTACACAGTACTCTGTCAGAAATATTGGGTGAGCAAATTGATATCACCAAGGAAATGATTTTTTTTTAGCTGAAATACAATATCTGAATTGTCTAGACATAGTAAGGCTTTGCTAAGTTAATTCTGGCTGTTGTCAAAAAAGCAATTACTAGAAAATGGAAATAAGTCTAAACAATTTGTATTTGAAGTATTGAGTATTGTAACAAAGACTAAAGAACTGGAAGTGGGATCCTTAGAAAAGAGTAGTAGCAAATTACATAGGAAAAAATGTAAATTGTGGGAACAATACATGCCGAACAATGTTTTGGAACAGGAATGACATTTAGAGGAAGGCAAGAATTGAGCAATTTATGTAATATAGGATTGATGATAGTTATACAAAAATATGTGATGTATAATGTTTGCAACAAGGAACACATTACCATGGCTTGTTTTCGTTTATACAGATGTATGTTTGCCTATTTTATAAGTGGTAATTGAATAAATATTAAAAAAAAGATATAATGACATAGGAAAATAGGTAAGCTACTTAACAATGTTATAGAACTTCATTCATTTAACACTGCAAACTAAACTTAAATATGTTTGCAATGTGACAAATTTCATGTTTTAAAATAAGACTTTGCTTTTGTAACATATAAACACTATGTGAAAATACTATATATTTTTTTTCTAACAAGTAATACTTATATTCTTTTGTATGAAGAAAAACATGTAAGTGCATTTTATTTTAAAATATCAGGCTATAAAAGCAATATCAAAATTCTCTGATTATTAGACCAAGTAAAGTAACTTAAGTTCTGATGAGTTTCTATGCTGCAATCATACCTCTCAACTGTACAGATTTTTACAGAATGTCCAGATTTTGGCCTTATATTTTTGGCTTGTTTTTCATAAAATTGTGGTTTTCTGGCAAATTAATGGTAAATCGTTAAAGATTGAAGTTAGACAATAATGACAGACATTTGAGTTTTAGACTTCATATCCTTCAAAAAATTCATGCTAATGCAAAATCTGTTATTCTATCAACTTTCTACATTTTAAGAGCAATTTTTAAAAATTGTCCATATTTTTGGGCCTCTGTCCCACTTTTATGTATGGTTTTGTTCAGATATCCTGCTCTAAGAGGTTGAGAGGTATGACTGCAATAATTTTTTTCTTAATATTTTGGAAGACAATTTCCAAATTGCTACATTTTTCACAAACTGAATAAAAGATAAGAGTATGTTAAAATTATTATTTTACTATTATACAGAAACAACATGCAACCAAAAATGTACTTTATAAAATCTTATGGTGTATGTACATGTATCTATATATTCAGTTATTGAATTAAGTAGGTTGTATTTTATGTTGTCATATTTGATTTAAAAAGTATAAATTAAGTAGATAATAATGATAAAGCATATTTCTGTATTTAAGACAATAACCCATAAAAATATGTTCTGAGTAGATTATTATTAATGGTTTATTTATTGAGAATTGTGTGAATATTGACACATATCATTACCTAATAATGCCTGCACCTGTAACACCTGTTGTTTTTGGATCTCCTAAGATCCACAAGGACCTCTCCAATCCGCCTTTTTGACCAATAGTGGATGGACGTAAATCCATCACATATGCCTCTGTCAAGTATGTAGATAATAAAGTAAAACCACTTATACATACAGAACAGCAAATTTGCCATGATTCCTGGAGTTTCTTAAAAGATATAAACCATCTAGAATTTGATGCTAGTTACAACTTTTTGACAGTAGACATAAAATATTTGTAGGCTGTCATATCCCAGGAACTATGCTTGCAGTGGGTACATGAGTTTTTAACAATTAAAGGCATGGATAGCAATGAAATAGATTTGAAAGAAGTACTACTCGAACTGGTATTACAAAATAATTACATTTTATTCAATAACCAAATTTTCCTGCAAAAGTCAAGGGAAGCCATGGGCTCCCCCTGTGGGGGAAGCTTTGCAAATTGTGTGATGGCTTATTGGGAAAGGGAATTTTTATTCAACAATGCCATGTTCATGGAGAACACTGTTTGGTACACTCGCTATCAAGATGACATGTTTTTTATATGGAAAGGGTCACTCGAAACAGTAGAGGAATTCCATAACACCATCACAAGGCTTACTAACTTTCTAGAATTCACCTACCAGTTTGTGATAGAAACTATTAACTTCTTAGATGTACAATTATCTAAAGACACAATGAATAGGAGCTATAGGGCTACTATTTATAGAAAGCCTACTTATTCTAATGATTTTCTCCATTTTAGTAGCAATCATTACTTTTATCAAAAGAGAGCAGTAATAAAAGGACAATTGGTCCGAGTGACCAGAATGGTTTCATTTGAAGATGATTTCTAAGTTGAATGTGAACTTTTAAAAAATACAGGAGTGGTTAGAGGGATACCTTGATTGATTCAAGACACCACACCAGAGCCCACATCTGAAGAAGTGTTGGAAACAAAAACGCAAACTGTGGATACGTTTATGTGCTTGTTGTTTTATTCGTGCGAGTTTGCAGTGCCTATTGTGTGCATTAAAGTGCCTCACCTACATTTTGATCTGTGGCATCATTGTTTCATAGTGGGTTGGTACCTATTTTCTATTAACTAATTTATTAACCAAATAAACGTCTGAATGTTGGGTAGAGTTTTGTCTGAAGAAGCTCATTGTATAGTGTGGATGAACGAAAGTGCTTACAATAAAAAAACTGGGATTTTTTTAGCACTCCTCGGCTGTTTTTTTTTGTCATTTTCAGCAGTTTTTTGCAAGTCTTCTTTGGTCAGATCAACCATAATATATTTTTGGAAGTAAATGATTGGAACTTGGATCCAGACTTATAAATGAATAGATTTGTCCTTTACATTTCTATGAATAAGGGTGACATACCCTGTACCATGGAAAAAGGATTCAGAGTTAATGAAAGAACATGTGGGTTTAGGGTTTAGTTCTATCTCTTCACATAAAAGGAGACCTAAAAAAAGAAAATGTCATTTCTGTATAGGATGTAATGGAAGAGTGAACTGAAGTAACATCTAATGCCATTTTCTGGCAATGAGATAGGGAAGGAAATGAGCAAGAGAATTTGTCTGCAAGGAATAAAAGGATATAGTAAATGGGCATTGTTTACAAGGTGGCAGTTATGGTGAAACAGAATCAGAAAGACAGGAAGTTAAGCATCAATAAAAAGGAGAGAGAAGAGAGATTAGAGAGAGAGAGCAATATTAACAGGTTGTTAAACAGCATTTTAGTTAGTAAAGGAAAGGGAGAAACATGAGAGGTGCATTCAGGTTAAAAATGTGATGAAAGGAAATGTGGTCGTAAAAGGTGATTGTAAAGATGTATATAACCTTTTAGTAGTTTTAGTAGTAGTAGGGCAGGAAGGGTGGGAATTATGAGCAGGATTTGCAAAAATCAACTGCAGTGCATATGGCTATACCTGGAACAAAACATACCACAGCCCAATGAAATTCACAAAAATGTAGACCTCGACTACCTAATGTTAATTCATGTTCTAGATCATGATATATACACTAAAAATTGCTGTAGACGTTAAAATGATGTGCATTAGACTGGGTAGTAATCATTTTCAATACAGAACAGGAAGAAGATGGAATTTCTTTCTACTGGAAATTAGAAAGGGTGATAGTATGGAGGCATTGAAAAGCAAAATAGACATACGGTGTGGAGATAAGGTATTCTGGCCATTATCTAGGGTAAAGTGGCCTTTAATGATCTCTGGTGAGGTCCAAGGCTGATCTTTGAAAATCTGAACATTTGAACTTACCTTTATTACCCATTAAGGGCTCTAACTTAAACTAACGTACTTCTTACATAATCCACTGAACTTTTCCAGCTCTGGAGCTTTCTTAGCTTGTCAGTTTCTGGTAACACATTTTTCCTGCCAATATAGCTAAATATGGCAACTGCTTGCTTTTCTTACTGATATATAAATTTAGGTATTACTTCAAAAAAAAAAGGTTTCTTTAGTCAGGGTAAAAAGGACCCTCAAGATACGACTAAGTGGATTCTGCAGCTACTCTTTGAAAACTCTTAATTTTGGACACTCCCAAGAAATATATAACCACATGCCTACTAGCCCTTGGTCACAATGCCAATATAGGTTTGAAAGCTCAAGATCAATAGTATTTAGCCTATGGGGAATATAGAAGTAGTTTTGCAAACACAGTGCTAACCAAAAATTCTGAACCTCCAGGAGTTATTTGCATATCTAAGGGACACAAAAACCTCTTCCATTGGCTCTCTGTAAAGCTTATTTCTAGGTTCGCTTCCTGGTTCTTTCTGCAAGTCTCTGCCAATCTCCTACAGCTACCTTTTAAACATCTATATCCCCTATTCAACATCACTCTCCTGTTCAGTTTTCCATTTCTCAACTCTATTAAAATCCTAAATTGCATTGGCATTGGACCTTCTGTATATAGACATGTATTTAATCCTCTTCTTATATTCTGAAACTTGCCCAGGTCTGGCAGGTGATACCTTTCAGACAGGCAGAATTTCTCTCTGGCTTAATCCATGAAGTATGTTCCCCTCTCATGACTTAACTGTTCCCAGAATGCCAGTTCCAGAAACCTACAGAACCAAACATCCCTCATTTCTTCTCCCTTCCACACATCCCTTTGTCCTTTCTTGTGCATATGGTAAGTATCTCCTTTTCTCAAGCCATTCCATGCTTATTTTTTACCACTTTCTGCATTAAACTCTAAGCATAATACCCCAGATAACTTGACTCATTCTGATGACTTACTTGTCACTATATTCCTAATCACCTTCTTGCCTATTAATTTCTCCCGTGCTGTTCATTAATATTTTCCATTTTGGGTTGTTGTCCTTTGTCTGCAGGAGATATGCCAGTCTTAAATTTGTGGCCAGCCCCCCCCCCCCCCCCCATCCAAGCCTGCTCACTAAAACTTTCTGTGCCTGTTGATTACAGTCACACTGCATTTGTTTAACATACAACATTCTCTTAGAATGAAGATTTAGTAAATAGTTACTTGAGTTGCCATTGGCTTCATTTAGTTGTATTGAATCTTGTTCACTGACATGTGCATGCTTATCCTAAAGCCTCTTCTTGAAATTATCCCATCCTTCCATCTGTGCCAAACAATGCATATCCCAGTTTCTCATCAATGCCAGAAAGTTTCCACAACATCATTATCCAAAACCATTCTTCTTCAGCAAATACATGAGAAAGTTCCAGTGTCTTTCACACCCTAGGATTCCTTACTCTGCTGTTAGTACAGGACATGATCAGGTAACGTTAAGGGATGTGTCTTCAGTCCTTGGTTTAAGTAGGCATGTTTTCCTGTTATGTGAATTCTACCCAGTTAGGTTGAGCTATCAGCTTTTGGAGACTAAATGAAATACTGGCTTTGTGCCCAGCTATGAGTCCTACCTCTTCCAACCCAAACACTTTAAAATACTTTCTTAGAAATCTCCCTGGGTGACGAACACTGACTTTTTCCGACCACAGAGAAACATCCCTGATATCAGTACTTACATTCCTATCACCCTTTCCATATCATCATGCCCTGCTGAAAGGATATGATTTTGTGTTACCATCTGCCAAAATTCAGCTATGGACATTTTCTTTGAAACATACAAAGCTGCTAGAGTTATTCTTATTCCTATCAAGTCCCCCTCACTACATATCTACCAATACTTATCAATCGGTTCCTCCTCAACTACTAAAGATGTCCCTGTCACAGCTAATTTCATTACCCCTCTCTCTTTCTCTGATTTTCCATCTCAGAATGATATGCCACCTTAAAGCCTTTTTTTTCACCAATAGTATATGTTCTCTGCTGTGTAAGTGTATTTTCTACAGCATTATAATGTTTGCTTCTGATTTCCTTGATATACATTAACATCCTAACTTGCTTAGCTGGGTCTACCAACCCATTTGCATTCAGGGTCATAATACGGCACATTATAGCTCTTCCAGACACAGGCTCACTTTCAGTCTACATGGGAACCTCCTAAACAATCCCCCTCTAACCTCAATGTTCCCTCTCATAGCCTGAGGGAACTCTTAATTTGTGGAATTTCCTCTCACTATTGCTCCTCTGTTGTGCTTTATAAGAAAGCTACTAAGATGTGTGCCTTTCCAAAGTTCTCCAAATGTTTTCCTTGCAGATAAAATAGTGCAAATTCTAACATTTAAACTAACTTTAATCAAACTCTACCAAATGCACCAGGTTCCCAGGCATGCTAACCTAAAAAAAGCAATCCTACAAAAATTCTAACAAACAATAAAATTATTCTCAAAACAAACAAAAAAAAAGACTTCTTGTAGCCACTTGATTTGTTTTGAGACATGTTCTTTTTTTTTTTCCCTCAACTTTGGGTTGAGGGGTGCACTATTCTAGGAAACTGCCAAGGGTAGAAAATGATCATGTTATGTTTCTGGGAAATAGTACATAAAATGCTTAAACTTGGGGTCATACAATAATGCCAAAGTAAGTGAAGTAGCCCCATTTTACTGGTCCTCAACCTGATGGGTCTATAAGGTTTTTCAATGTTTGTTTGTGTCTTTCGGCTTTTCCCGGTTAGGGGTCGCCACAGCAGAACTCCAGTCTGCTAATGATTGGCAGTAGAGTTTTACATGCTGGCTTGCCGGGCCTACTGTACAACCTTCAATGAAGGAATGCCCGTTCACGCATGTCACCACACAGAAGACGCTCTAACTGAGAATCGAACGGGCAACGTCTAAATGTGAGGTGACAACGCTACCGCAGCACCACCACTAAGGTTTTTCAATAACTTCAGAAAATTAAATAGCATATCTAGGTTTGATTCATATCCCATGCTGTGAGTGGATGAACTGACTGAAAAATTAGACAAGACTAGGTTTCTGTCCACTTTGAACCTAACAAAAGCTATTAGAAAATTCTACTAGTTCAAAAAGCTCAGGAAAAATTACATTTTCCACATTGGATGTAGTCTTTTACCACAGATTCCTACATTTTGATCTACATGTATTTACAAGAAAATGAATTATATTTCTAGCCCCTCTGACTTGATTTAAGTTAAAAAAATTGTATATAATGCTTTGGCACATTGTGCCTATTGAGGTGAACCAACTTGTCTGTTTAACTCCACCCTGGGGAGACTTTGTTTATATCTCTTTTTGATACTTCTTGGTGTTTCTCTGACTTCTTTAACCAACTGACATCCAGTGTTCTACTTTTCCCTTGCTATAACTTGTTCCTGGGGTACTTCTGGATGAATATTAACTCTGGTGTACCTCTCTTCTTTTTGACTGCCCATCATCTGTTCCTAGTGCTATACATAGCGACCATACCAGAGAATTATATTCTTGGTTGCAACCTTTCTCTATGAAGCATAGTTTTTAAATGCTCTTCTTCAGAGCATTTTGTGGCCCTGTAGAACAGTTCAGAAACTATAATGTATATAGTAAGGGAACATATGGAGAGATTGCAGAAGTCAAAACAGAGAACATATGACACAAATTCTCATCTCAGAAAATTTAAACTGGTTAATAAAGTACTTATATTAGTACCCACTGTTGAAAGCAAAATCCTTTCAAAATGGCTAGGACCTTTTGAAATTACTGAAAAAGTGACTACAAGGTGAGACAACTGAGTAACGGGAAGATAGAACAATTATATCACATACATGTTCTGAAAACTTGGAGAGAAACTGGTTTCTGTTGTATGTTTGCAAAAAGAAGTCAAGGTTTCCACACCCTGTCCTGAAGTCATGATAGGAAAGACATATTCAATGTCTCAGAAACAAGAAGTAAAGGAATCTGTATTTACAAATAAAGACTTTTCATAGTTGCCTGTTAGAATCAGTTTAATTCAGCAGAGCATAGAGACTGTGCCTAGTGCAAATGCAAATGCCAAACCATACAAGGTTTGAGAATCTCAATGGCAAATAAATAGGGAAGAGACAGTACTGTAAGTAGAGCAGGGTGAAGGCTGCAGTCATACAAAAATCCTAACGTGAGTGGGATCATAACTCTAAACCTCTTAGAGCAAGAAATCTGGACAAAATCATAATTAATGGGGGGACCAAGGCCCCAAAACAGGGAAAATTTTTAAGTATTGCACTTACAAACTTGAAAGTTGATAGGATAACAGGTTTTGCATTAGCATGGATTTTCTGAAGGATATGAAGTCTGAATGTCAAATGTCTGTCATTATTTTCTGACTTAAGTCCTTGATGATTTGGTGATGATTTGCCAGAAAGCCACAATTTTATGAGTAACACACCAGAAATATGAGGCAAAATCTGGACATTCTGCAAAAATCTGTACAGTTGAGAGGTATGAGTGGGGTAGCCTATTTGTATTGGTCCACAGCCTAATGGATCTATAAGGTTTTGTAATAACGTCAGATAATTAATTAACATATCCGGTTCACATCCCAAAATGTGAGGAGAAAACTGACTGAAAAATTAGACAGGACTGGGCTTTTGTCCACTTTGGTCCTAACCACAGTTACTAGCCCTGAATGCTAAGTGAAAACTGCATTTTCCACAATGGATGCTGTTTCACCATGGAGTCCTAACTTTTGGTCTACATGTAACACCTGAAGCATTCCACTAGCTGATGGATAATATTCTTAGACCCTATGCAAGATATGCAGCAGCCTCTCTGGATGTTGTTATGTGAGGAGTGGGAAAGCTATTTCCCTGAAGTTTAAGCCATCTAAGATTCCCTGCACTGTGCTGGATTAACTGCTTATCCAAGGAGGTTGGCATAATTATTAAGGTGTTTACCTTACAAACACAAGATGCAGGGTTTAATTCTGACATGGGGTAAATGGCTAGGCTTAAAATGGCCCACAAGGGCAGTTAGCCTAGTACTAATCAATGAAGCTATGGACTAATAGCAAGTTAGGCATGGCCAGATGCTAATGTGTAATAGGTCAAAGGATAATAAAAACACAGGCTGAAAAAATTGAATCAGTATATTAAACTGTACCATGCCAGCCACTAAGAATCAGATTATGGCTATTTTGTAGAATTGACTAAATATTATCATTAATTTTTCTTAATTTTGCTACTATTACTTGCCCCCTGATAAACCAGGACCAAGGATAAGGCTACCTTGAAAGTTAAAATGACAGTTGAAGCAGAACAAGAATTTAAGCCACAGAGGGTCTATAGTATAACATTGAAGTCTTAAAACTTTGAATGTTATAATATCGACCCCTATTCAGTGAACGCTTGAAATAGCAAAGCTGCAGAACACCGAATAATTTCCTAGGGAAAGTATTTGGTGGGCCATTTCTGCTGCTTTGCTATTTCCTTGACTGTGGTGCGAAGGTGATAGACTGGGTAAAGGTAAGTGTGCGAACAGACCGAGGTAAGGTGAGTGTGTGATAGTTAGGGAACTTAGGGATAGGGAGTGGGTAAGGTGAGTGTGTGATAGTTAGGGACCTTAGGGTTAGGGAGCAGGTAAGGTGAGTGTGCGGTAGTTAAGGACCTTAGGGTTAGGGAGCAGGTAAGGTGAGTATGTGTTAGTTAGGGACCTTAGGGTTAGGGAATGGGTAAGGTGAGTGTGCATTAGTTAGGGACCTTAGGGTTAGGGAGCGGGTAAGGTGAGTGTGCATTAGTTAGGGACCTTAGGGTTAGGGAGCAGGTAAGGTGAGTGTGCATTAGTTAGGGACCTTAGGGTTGGGTTAAGGTAAGTGGATAGCTAGTAGTATATGTACGGTTTAGTGTAGGGTTCTGTGAAGTGTGTATGTGTGGATTATGTATTTTGGTGTGCTTGTGCTGTGTGTGTGTATTCTTGAAACAGCAAATATTTTCCTTTGGAAAAAATTCCCTGTTCTGAGCGTTCGAGTATATCACATTTCAAGATTCCAAGGTTGAGCTTATGGCATTCAATCTTTTAGAATTTTGATAATGTGATATAGACCCAGCCACAGAAATATATATCTTATTTGGAATCAACATTAATGGCACCAGATCTTTCTATAAAATTCTTAGCTCACACAGATGTCTCTGAGGTTGGCCTAGGAATAGTCTTGTCTCAGGCAATAGACAGGGATGAGCATCCCATTTGTTATATCATTTGAAAATGTAGTAATGCTGAAAAACATTTTTAGCTATTGAATGGTATCGGGTGTCCATAA
Organism: Protopterus annectens; assembly: GCF_019279795.1. Classification (NCBI taxonomy): domain Eukaryota; kingdom Metazoa; phylum Chordata; order Ceratodontiformes; family Protopteridae; genus Protopterus; species Protopterus annectens. The sequence goes on from NC_056748.1 coordinate 480,074,391, forward strand.
AATAGGATCTTACCATCCTGTTAGGCAGAGAGTTAATCCCTTTACAATGGCTCTATGGACAAAAAATAAATTGTAATCCAGAACAATCACAATGGATTTTGACACCCAGCCCTTTAATTTCAAGATCCACTCCCATCCTTGCCCCAGTCACTAAAATGCAGATGGGCTGTCTCAGGCCTTCTGCCCATCCAGTAGGGCTGGATTTGGATGGTTCTCCACTGAAAGGGAGGTCACTTATCATAGTGAATGCTTTGCCGTGGCTTAACAATGGAAGCACACTGCTGATGAGCCAGGGAAAAATACAGATGAACACAGGAGAGGGTGTGCTACAGAGACTGAGGCAGGCAGGCAGGCAGATTATGCTCATGGTAATTAATAAGAAATAGCTCCTTTGGGAGCTGTGTCAGGGTGTCTGCTTCCTGGATTGAGAGAAAGTGAACAGCCACAGTGTGTGTATGTAGCCATATCTAATAAAGAGGTCAGATGTAAGCAATTTCAGTTCTTACTTATTTTGGCCAGAATGGTTTAACTTAACTGTAATTCATCTAACATGCCTAACTCCTTCATCTTAACTGCTAGCTTGATCTTTCTCAATAGCATTTAGCAAGGATGTACAAGGGTTGCAGATGGAGATGGGGGACAACGGCAGAGAACAGATTCCCTAGTATGCCTTATGACTGTAAGCAAATAAGTAGCTGTTCTGTTGTGAATGTTTTTCTGTGATTTTGGTCAAATTAAATGCTAAATATACAGTATTCTCTTGTCACAGTAAGGAGTAAGCACACATTGCTTTTGTCCACACCCTTCCTCTTTAAAGAGGAGAGTTGTTTCCTTTCCCCTCATGGCCCTCTGGCCACTGTTTAGACCTAGTCTGGAGATAGAGCAGATGGATAACTTGCCTGTATGCCAGTAAGCTAGCAGGACTCTACATGCTTGTGTGTGTAAACTCACCTAAAACTACTAAATAAGCACTAACATTTCTCTATTAGTCCTATAACGGCTGCCTTGCTGTGAAGAGGCTAAATATCAAGCAGTGTTGCTTGCCACAGCTGTATTTGGATAAAGAAACCAGTGTTAAAAAAAAAGAGGCAAATGCAGTTACTTGGGCAAAATTATAAAGAACCTATGTCATATGTTTCAGTAACACAATCAGAAAACCACATTTATGAACAAATACAGCAGTGCTGCGATTTCATGAATTGCAGAGGAAGCAGATGATGCAAGAAGACTTATGCAAGTGTAGCCTGACAAGACAGCATAACCTGTGCCAATTATATTCTAAAGCACAATAGGGTTTAGAAGCAAGGAGAGTGACCAAGGTACATTTTGAATTACATGACAGAACAAGGTAGTGATGCTAACAACATACAGGAGAAAAGGATATAAAAAGATGCAATGGTACTAGGTATGTAAAACATGACATTTCCATGCTTTTATGGAAATGTGAATGATTGCAGTGAGACACTTACATACAACTTTGGATAGAACAGAATTAGTACCCCAGAAATAAGGCTCATATCACTAAGAAAAACATGGTGCAATAAAAAGTAGCTGAATAGAACTGAAGCCCAGACTTGCACACAGCACCATGGGGATGCAGCTTTATCCAAGAGGCACATAGTGGCCACACAGAATAATATGACAGGTGAACAACAAAGGTAATAATTGGAAAGCAGACAGAAACATAAAGTCATGTGGCACAGATTAGGGAGAATATAACCAATATGGAGGAGTGCCATAATGGATGCCATAGGGAATATCAAAATGACAGTAGTATGTATGCACCTGCAAATGGCTGGTAAAACCAGAAGAACATAACAAAAATGTGTACAAGTGTGGTGAAAATCACAGCCAAAAAATGTCACATGCCCGTGTCTGGATATTGAACAGATACATAGTTGCTTGCCAAAAGACAAGGAACAAAGATATATAATTGGCAGACTGTGGATAAAATGAAAAACTTGTCAGTTATTTATGAAACCCTAAAGCAAAGAAACATGATAAAGGAAGAAAAGATAATCCAGGTAGCATGACAATAATACTTAAAACAAATTTCAGCTAAGAAGTTTACGTTCAAAACTCCTTCCATCTAAATACACACACATACAGATGCATGAAGGGTCATGCATCCTTCAGAAAAGATTATGCTGTTTCCCCTTAGAGTTTGTAAACTCAAAGTGAGAATTAAACTGTGGGGGTGTGAGAGACAACAAGCCCCCCCTCCCAAAAAAAACACATGGGGTTGTAAGGGGGTTGTTTGCCTGCAAACACATGATTTCCATGCTGTTCTGTTTTTTTTTTTTTTTGCTTTTTTTTTGTTAAGATTTCAGTTACTGATATTTTTCCATCTTTAGAAAAGTCAGCATTTCTGAATGCCATACTTCCTAATATTAAATACACAAAGCAATACAAGTTAATTTATGGTACAATAGTTCACTTTAAAGACCAACATTTGCACTATGTTAACTTCTATGTCTCACATCATATATGCATGATGAATGATGTGTAGAAAAACATGTTAGGACAAGAAGTATTCTGAATTTGTCTGGAAATGGATGAGATATGGTACTTGAACAAGGGGATATTCAGATAGGTCTGACAATCTGGTTTTAGTCATAGTCATTTACTTAAACATTTATATACTCTTATTCAATTGTGAAATATCTTGCAATGCTCTACCAGGATCTTATCTACTCTAACTGTATATTTTGTACACCTGTATTTTAAACCAAAAGGGGGAGTATCCTCTTATTGTATATTAATGGCTGGAAAGTCTACAATCTGTATGCTACTACTCTGTAATGTCTCTTTTCTACATTTTTCTTCTGTCTGTAAACTTATGGAGTTTTTCTCCCCAGGACTCCGCTGAAAATGGACACTTGTTGTCCAGTCGGACTATCCTGGCAAACAAATATTAAATAAATAAATAATAAAAATTTGAAAGTTTGTTAAGTACTTTAGAAGTTATAACCATATAACCAAGCAATAATGTCAATACATTTGCAAAAGAGGTTAAGTGGCTTTGAATGTCAACATAACATACTAGAATTTATAATGGCTGTTATGATGGGTACCTTAAAACAGCAAACTAATGTCTTGAGTACTGCCTTCACATTTTTCAGGTTATTCTTTCTTCCTTTATTTTTTTTTTATATTAAATAGGTATCCTAGAATTTTGTACCTATAAGGGTACACATGTCAAGATGCACGTGGAATAGTTTTCTGACTATATGTCATTCTCTTTTTGTACTGAGCATGAAGGCAGCTCAGAGAAGCAGGAAGCATAGAGGAGAAGGAGAGCAAGATCGCTAGCAAGGAGAGTGAATGTGTTGTTAATTGAACAGCTCTTGAGGCTAACATTTTGGAGTATGAGTCAGAGCATGTGAGGAAGGAGGAGGATGCTAGCAACGAAGTAAATGAGGTGAGAAAAGGTGAAATATGGGTAGAGGATGGTACATTGGCAGATTCAGAGAAAATCTTTCAGCAAAATCTGTTTGCTACAGATATCTCAACAACAGAATGTGTTATTACAATCCTCCAATTGGGAGGGTTGCAGGACATTTATTTGAAAGAATTAGTAGAACAAAGTGAGCCAGAGAGTGACAAAGCAGTGTCCTAGGGAGATATAATAGAGAGAATTCAGGGAAATGAAAATATGCAAGAAAAGTGGAGTGGAAAGAGGAACTTGTATTCTTAAACAGTGAGAGAGGGTGACAGAAGAGAAGAAATCAAAAGAAAATTTCATGTGAGGATAAACAGTAAGGCTGAAAAGCAAATGGACAGGTATGACATATTGAACAGCATCATAGCACCTCTGGGGATAAAACCCAGGGAGGTAAGAGCCTTTGTTTGTATTAGTAAGGATACATATTGTGACTTTTTTTGAAGAGGCTCGGTACATGGAAAAATGTATTGGACAGTATAGTAAAAGAAAAGACATTAACCCATGGGACTTATATGTAATTCAGGCTTTTAATAGAGAAACCAAAAAGAGAATATTTGTAGAATTCCGAACTGAAGTTGAAAGAAATTACTTTAAAGAACATTTAAAAACTATATGTAGAGACATTTTGGATGTTACAAAAATGTGTCATAATAGAGGTCTGTGGACGGGGAGTGGGAATTTGGTGTAATATTGAAAATGCAAGAAGAAAAAATTGTGCATTTACCTAATATAATTAATGCTGATGGAAACAGGGGTATGGTAAGATAATGGGGACAGCCTAAACATGTTTTGTATGTGGTAAGGATGATCACTTGATTAATAATTGTGACAAAAGAAAATGTTTTGTATGTGGAAAAGTCGGACACAAAGCTAAAAATGCGAACAAAATGCATAAAATATGAAAGGACAGGTCATTTCTGGATGGATTGTACAAGACACAACTTTAGCACAAGAGAAAATTATTTTATTTTAGACACTGTAGAGGAAATGCAAATGAACAAATTAATGAAGTTAAGGTAACAATAGATGTGAGAGAAAATATAAATGTAGTAAATGATAGGGAAAAAGATGAGGAAGGGATAACAAGTAATTCTAGTGATGAAGACGATAACAAATGGACAAAAGTAAGGAACAAAAGAGGTTCTATAGGTAAAAGAGTAAAAGATGGAAAATGGAAGCTCAGAAATGCACCTCAAGAAAGAAAGAAAAAAGGAAAAGGATGAAAATAGACTCCATACATTAAGGAGAGAATCCTAGCCATAAATGTTAATAGCATGAAGAATATTCATCGCAGCCTAGCAGTATTAGAATGGCGTATAATATTAGATATGGATATTATAGCACTTATTGATATTAGAATAACGATGGATGAAGAAAGAGAACAAGTAAATGGATTATGGGAAGGTAAAGTGCTTTGGAATTTAGGTAGTGAAAATGTCCTGGCACAGCTATTTTATGCAAAGATTGGATAGACATTTTGGATTACATAATAGTACTTATTGGAAGAATAATAGTAATAGACATAAGTTATAAGAAGCAAGTCTATAGAGCAATCACACTTTATGCATATATACTACAGAAGCAAAGGGAAGTTATGTTTAGAAAAATAATGAATTATGTAAGTGTAAATATGCATATACTTTTAAAGGGGGCTTTAATTGTGATTTAAGACTTGACAAAAAGAGAGAGAGCATATGTTAAAGCAATTTTTGATATGATTAAGTACAATAATATGTATTTATGGAAAAATGAAAAATGGACTATAAAATAAACAATTTAAGAACTGAAATCGATTATTTATAGTCTCAGACAGTTTAAGCATATTATGTCAAGGGTATAAAATCACAGTTTTTTTTATCATTTAGCTATATGGATACAGATTCAAGAAAAGAGGAATTATATAAAGATAGGTAAAGTAATAAAAAAATGAATGAGTCAAAATTAAATGAAGAGGCAAAGGACATTATATTACAATTATGGCATGATCACATAAATATGAAAGAATTTTATGAAGATTGGAAGAGTTGGTGGATTAGTTTGAAAGAAAAAATATTAAAAAAGGTACTAAGATGATAAAAATTAAACAAGATTACATTATTTTGATGCATATAAGGACACTAGTGATCAAATATTTGAACATATAACAAGTAATAATGAAATGTTCATAGAAAAAGAAAGAATGCTGTGTAATATGAAGCAAGGAAAAAAAAAACAAAAGAAGATTGTTAAAACAAAGATGTTTTTTGCAAGGTAAGAAAGAAGAACTAGTATCATATTCAAGTAAAACAGTTAAAGAAGACACAAGAGTGATAAAAGAAAAAAGTAGAAGAGATGATATAGTTAATACACAAGAAGAAATTATGAAAACAACTGAAGAATATATAATAGGGACACTTTCTATAAGTAACATTATATTGAAAGATAGATGGGGGATTGAATACAGTTTACTAAAGAAGACAACAAAGGAATGGAGGAAAAGATTATGATAATAGAATTAGAAAATATACTTATGGTAAATGTAGAATCAGCTACAGGAATAGACAGAATTGAATACTTAATGTACAAAAATGTGCAAAGATGGCAGAGAGGATATATTTTTAAAAGTAATGAATGAATGCCTTGAGGAAGGTACTGATGATGAAAATATAAGTTTGGGGTAATTAAATTTATATGGAAAAAGGGAGAAAAATAGATATAAAAAACTGGAGACCTTTAGTACCGAATAATATAGACTACAAGATCTTCATGAAAATAATAGAAAAAAGAATAGCAAGTAAAGGTAGTAAACTACTATTTGAATTGATTTTTGGAGTTGGAGGTAAAAGCATTCAAGAATTGCTAATTTTAATAAGAGAATTGGTAGATAACATAACAAGAAAAATAGAATTTAAAATATTGATAGAAAATGTAAATAAAACATTTGACACAATTCAAAATAAAGCATTATGGAAAATTCTAGAAGAATATAACATGAATAAAAATAATAAATATTTTGAAATCAGTGTACATGGAAATAAAATATGATTGGTAATCAATGGATGGATGAGTAAAACTTTAAGGTTAAATGGTGGTATTAAACAGGGATGTTCAAACAGTAGTATTTTATTTGCATTAATTATGAATGTAGTAGTTATGGAGATAAATTTAACAATAGAGAAAGTTAGGTATCAGACACCAGAAGGAATTATGATTCCAATTATGTTTATATATGCAGATGATTTGGTGTTATTAGTTAAAAATAAGGAACAGATGGATACAACTATAGGAATGCTTAACAAAGAACTGAAAATATTAGGACTGACTCTTAATAAAGATAAAAGTAATGAACTAGTTTTTTTGGGAGAAATACAAGGTATTACATTTGATGAAGAAGGGATAGAAATTTTAGGAATAAATTTGGAAATGAGCAATTAAGAGAACAACAATGGAAAGATATGATATTAAGATTACAATGCATTTGTGTATTCTGGAGGCCATTTAGGCTATCATACAGGAAAAAGGCATATTTATGTAATTCCATAATATTGGGTAAAATTACACATTTAGCTGGTGCATGTGCAATTCCATCAATATTAGAAAAGGATTTATTGAATATAATTGTTACATTCATTTGGGGATCAATACTCAATCTGGTGAAAAGAGGTACTCTTTACATAAGTGACAAAGAAGGAGGGCTGAGTTTGATACATCCAATTCTATATTTTTTTTCATTGAACATATACATAATCTTAATTAATAGGAAAGATAAAGAAAGATAAGCTGTTAACGAAAATTATAAAAGGGAAACACAAAGCAATTTGGGAAAGGTTAGAGTTTTTAAAAATAAGTAAAAAGTTAATTGCATGGATATGAAATTATGTAAAGAAAACTATTGTTATGGGAAAATTGACATAGGGAAGATAGTGGAAAACAGAAGAATGTGGTATGAAAATATAATGGAAACATTTTATTATGTTTATTCATGGAAACAAATAAGTGATTTAAAGATCAAAGCAGAAAAACAAGAATGAATAGATTTAAAAAGCATGCAGAATGTATGGAGTTCTTGTGGAGGTTGTCAATAGGTAGACTGCCAGGTACGGCAAATATACCATATAAAACAATAAAAGATAGAGTCTGCATGCGCTGTGGTGAATTGGAGACAACTGAACATGTCTTCATAAAGTGTAAAAGGACTTTTGAACTGTGGAAAGAAACATATGATAGAAGTGAAGAACATTGAAATTATTAATATGGACATGATTGAATATGGACATTATAAAAATGTAAACCAAAAAGACATAAACAAACTGGATGAAAAATATTTTGTATAATATGGATAATATGGAATGAGAGAATTAATGAAATTAAATATAATGGAAAATGGTTATTAACAGATATTCTGAAAAAAAGTAAAATTTTGGTTGTGGAGAAAGGAGTGGGGGGTTAAATTTCAATGGAAATATACAAGTATGTTAAGACTATTGTAAATAATGTAAATATGTGACAAAAAGTTGTATATAAGATGTATTTGTAAATATAGTAAAGAACCCCTACTATTTTTGATAGTTGCAGCGGGATCTTTTACATCCGCCTTAACTAACACCAACTCAAGCAGATGCAGCCTCAGCTTAACATCTCATCTGAACATAAGAACTACAACTTTTAAATTTTTAAGTGATTTTCATTAAATGGTAAAATATTTTTGTTCTTCTGTACCTCCAGCACCATGATGTGTATCATCAATACATAATTACATATAAATCATTCATCTGTACTTGTGCCATATAATGAGAGGATACTGTTCATTTTATAATAAAGGCTACTTATTGCTTATGACATAGTATTCATTTTGTAAGTTTTTTAGAGATTGGTATGCAAGTGGGGATAAAATCAAAGTATTTCAGAAACAATGTTAGCTTTGATTTTGAAAACTTCATAAAAAGGTTATCTGTATTTTTCTTTGAGATATACAAATGGAACGATTCTGATATAACTTTATGCTTAAAACATGAAAAAATGTGAGATACAGGTCTGGAAATTTAATATTTTGGTTTGGCATTAAAACATATTTTCTTTTTCTTGGGGTTTAAAATGCCAGAGGTTCCAGCGTCTTACAATATATTTCATTAGAAAATGCAGTTTTCTAATAATGTGATACATAAAATAGCTATATCAAATATACTGAAAACTTACAGGATACTTTGTGGCACCCCATTACTTTCTGGATTAAGTATTCACACACATGTATATATATATATATATATATATATATATATATATATATATATATATATATATAACAGTGTATGCATTTTCAACTAGAGTAAATAATATTCTAAATTAAATTTTTGTGAAGTTGCAGGATGAAAGGATTGAGGACAAAGAGGGAGCATGCTGTGTGGTGATATGAAAATGATTGCCTGTCTTTAAAGGGCTGGAGGAGTTGGTTGGACTGAAAAATGGTAAAGCAACAGTAAGACTAAGCACACAATCTGTAGCCAGAGAGTTAGATCCATTAGAAAGTGAAACAGTACTAAACCTTTAGATGAACAGTTCATTGAGGCTGCAAACACTCATATCAGGAAACATAATCTGAAATATGTTGGCATTAAACATGCGTTTAGGTTACATAGGACACTAAAAAATGCTAAAAAGTATAAAAAATGTATAGCAAATCTAATATTAAAATTACAAAAGGTAGATACCAGTCTTTATATAAGAAAACAAGACACTTAGAAAAGGAAACATAATCAAAAAGAAATTTGCACAGATGTGTAGACAGACTTGGGGAACCCAAACTTTTAGCCAGGGTGTTCTGAATCTGCGTATTAAAGGCTTCTGTGCATGATTTGAACTCTGATCACCAGAAGGGCTTCTATTGTATACCTAGGGAGGTAAGAGACATGGAGTTTGAATGGAGTCTGTTATATGACTTCAGTATTTGTGGCGTGGTAAGGATCTGTGGCCAAAAGGTGCTTTGTGCTTGTTATGGTGTTAACCTTAGGAGCTTTGGTGATAACCAAAGATCAGTGAAATTGTCAGGCTAAAGGAAGAGGCTTTTAATGCAATATTAGAAAGGGTTTCCAGATCCAACTGATAGGTAACTCTCAAGCTAAGAAAGCAGCAGTTACAGCAGTCATCAAAGTGAATATCTGGGTATGGAAAAAGTTTGGTGAAACCATGGAGAATTACCTTCAAATAGCTTCAGGTACTGGCATACTATTGGATCTGTCAGGAGGGGGAGATGTGATATTTTACAGGCTTTTCTTAGCTGAGGTGGAGAAATAATGTCATCAATTGAGAACATTGTTGACAAGGAGGACTTTGGGGGACTGGTGAATCTGGTGGATGTGCCTCCTTCCCTCTAAGTAGACAGCACCAACACCTGATAGTGGAATAAATCTGTTCCAGTAAATTAAGTCACTGCAATTATCAAACATTTATCCTGTGATAAGGCCAAGTGAGTGGTTAAGATCCAGCCAGAAATACTGAAGGTACTTGACATTGCACCAGTGTCATGGTTAACATAAATGTTTAATGTTGCATGCAAGGATGGGATACTGCCAGTGGACTGTTAACCTGAGAGGTGGTATCAGTTTTCCAAAAGAGGAACAGCAGGGTATTCCAGTTTAAAGGTGTCAGACTTCTCAGCTTTCCTGGGAAAGAATATACCAATGTGCTACAAAAGAGACTTATCTGATGGTTGAACCTATAAATCAGGAGGAGAAATGCATATTCTGTTCTGGCCTTGGGAGTGGATCAACTATTTTTTTCTTCTACATATATTTGAGGGGTTTTGACAGTTTGCCAGTATGATGTGCATGTGTTTTTGAACTTGAAAAAGGCAAATGAGTGTGCACCAAATGGTCTTGTGGGAAGTAATAGAAAAGTAAAGGGTCCCAATGCTATCACTGTGTGCCATTCAACCCCTGCATTTAAGCACTGAGTTGTGTCCACATTTTCAATATTAAGTTGACACATTTAAGGTGAGTATAGGACTCCACCAAGGGTGTGTCTTTGTTCTTCTTAAGTTTGTGATTTTCATAGGTAGGATATCAAGCCACAGCCAAGGTCAGGAAAGTATTCATTTTGGGATTGTGAGAGTTGCAGCTCTCTTGTTTTCTGATAATACTATCCTCTTATCTTCAAGAGATCATGATCTCCAGTGTTCATCGGAACAATTCAATGCTGAGTGTGATACACTTACTATGAAAATCAGCATGTCCAATTCAGACGGCATAGATCTTTCACACAAAGAGCAGATTGCTCTATACTGGTAAAGGGAGAACAGACACTTTAGGTGGAGGACTTTACTTATCTTGTTGTCTTATTCATGACTGAAGCTAGAGGAGTTGGGTACAGACTAGAGGACGGGGGCAGCAACAGTGGTACTACAACAGGCACTGTCAATGACAAAACTCTCATTATTGCCTCTTAGTCTCTCTCTTCATTCTCCTTTATAGTCATTTGGTAGTGACTGAAAAGAGAAGACTGCAGATCCAAGCTGCAGAAATGAGGTTCCTTCACAGGGTAGCTTGTCTTACTCTCCATGACAGAGTGAGGGACTCAGCAGTCATGGAAGATCTCTGACTGCAGCCACTGCACATGTGCACTGGTGTGTCAAAGGTGATACATTATGTTTGCTGTTTGACCACAAATATCTAATATTATGAAACTGCATTGGTTTTTACTTTTTAATTATTGGTCACCAGCAAATATGTTTTGTGTTTGATATGAACAGTTAACTCCTCTAGGTGTTCTCAGTACTTCAAACCTTCTTCCACATTTGCTACATTGTTTCCACTGCTTGTGGCATTTTTCAAGCTGAACTGATGGCTGCACTCTATGTGGCCCATTGGCTTGGTGCTCTGGAGAAGCTGAATTCTGTGTTGTGGTATATCTATATATGTGTCAAAGGAAAAAACTTCAAAGACCAATACACGTAAGGTTCAGTTAAGGCACTTTAATTTACTTGCAGCAAGGAGACAAAAGCATGCAAATACAAGGATTTGTCTAACTGCTAACAGGAAGTATGTTCATTCTTATACTATTTTACAAGACATGGCCTTCTAAGCTGACGTAATCAAACACAACTTTTAGCATTGTTCTACAGCAGATGTTACTTCAGATTTTCTGCTGACATGACTAGATTTGTGAGAAACTTTTTAGAAAAACAACCTGGCCTTGGTGACCATTAATCCGTTTACAAGCGTCGATTGTACAGTGTTACATTTCAAGGTACTTTTCTAATACAGATACAAGCAAATGCTGATTGCAGTTCATATTTTCAAGCAGGCTTTGTACTAATTATCTGTAATCTCTACAGCTGTGTATTTTCTGATGGCACAGCGGAACTTCTTGTCTAAGTTTCATACAAGTAGTATTGTTCTATTCATTATTTTCCTAATGCAAGCAGAAATCACCTGCTTCTCAGTAAATTTCCAAGGCACAAGCAAGATTTTAGCTAACAGTACAAGGTCAGAAAGCAACTGTAGTTTGTACAGATTTATGCAGTATGAAATAGAATAAATGTGTTAACTCTTCCCAAGCTCTAAAAGCACTAAACATATTGCTAATACACACATTAATACATATTTTTCTAACATTTCCCCCCATTAATACTTTTATTATACTTTATTGCTAATACACACATTAATACATATTTTCTAACATTTCCCCCATTAATACTTTTATTCTACTTTCAAAATAAGCATAAACAGTTTGTTTTCTTCTCCTGACCTCTTCCACTCAGGATTTGCAGTCAAGAGAGTCATTCAGTTTAAACTTATGAAAGTATTTTTTAGTCTTTTAACAGTTCTTCAAATTCAGTACTTTGATATAAGGTTTCAGAAACTGACATGTCTATAAGGTCTTTAATCAGTCTTTTCATGCAGGGGATACCACAACAAACACATACTCCTGGTAGGAGCATACCTACACAAATGGCAATCAGGATGTTCATTAGGATGGTACCCCACCCCCAAACCAGTTCTGGAAAAAGTCCATCAGTGGGTTTGGGCCTGGTTTGGTCATGGCCGACACTTGCTGAATTACCTCAAGATGATTATCTATCTCGTGTTTATGGTCAGGAATATACGAACAGCATTCTTCTTGGATTAAAGCGCACGTACCACCTCTTGCCACTAGGGTGAAGCCAAGAGCCATGTGGTTTTGGAGCACTACAGTTCTCATAGCATTCAGTTCATCAGTCACCAATTCGTGAGCAGAAAAAGTTGTGTTCATTACTTCAAGAAGTTTTGACAGTTTTCTCAGCTCCCAGATTGATTTCCCTGCTCCATATGCTGGTAATATGCCTGCCCACGATATAATGCTATCACTCAAGTCCATGTGTGTCAGTCCTTTGCCTAAAGAGTGATGGTCTTTCCAATGCGCATCGATTTGTCCCACTGGATTTACAGGTCTCTTGATGACTTCTTGGACATTTCGAATTTTCCCATGAGGCAAAACTGCAGTGTGTCGTATGGCCGGAACCAGATAACCCAAAAAACAACTGCCGGACCAATTCTCAGGTAACCATTTGTATGCCTTTCTGCCACACAAAAAATAACAATCCTCTACTTTAGTAGTAACCTTGCTATGAATATACACTCGCCCTGCATGAAACATTTTTCTATCAATTATAGACAGCTGTTTATAAAGAACAGAATTATGTTTTACTTCATCAAGTGTTTTGTGCATCAATCCAAGAAATGAATCATAGTTTGTATTACAATAAAGATCTACTTTGGTACATTTGGTGTAACATCTATAAGGAACAGTCACATTGCAATTGCTCCAACCCACCTGAACAGTATCATTTTTATAAAAACACACAGTTCCCTTTTGTGGAACAGACAAGTGCAATGCTATTTTATCTTGTGCTGTAATGGTTGCGGTATCATAAATCAAGTTGTCCCAGGTCTCATTGACCCCTAGGGGGACTGTAGTCATTAATAACCCTCCATATGCTGTCAGCAAAGCTGTGCAAATCCAGCAATTTGAAACATTGAAAGTCTCAGCATACACATATTTAATTGCCTGGTAAGTATTGAAGTTTGGATGCCAGTTTATGAGTAACACTTCACGTTTATTCAGTTCAGTCTGTGTGGCTGGGAAAAGAAAAGGCCACAACAAAAAGATTACTGACACAAATACAGTTAACAGGGTGATTATGCAATACTTCTGAGGAAAGGGTTGTTCTGCATTCCTGTTTCTTCTGGACTCTTATCATTTTTGCTCTTGGCATTTAACAAGATTTTTGTCCAGTTCAAAGTTTTTAAATTAATTTACAGTGCATCAGGTGGATCCAAGAGGCATGCTCCGCGATTTTGACTGCAGTGGGTGTCGATAAAAGCACTTGATATGGACCTTCCCACTTCGGAGACGCCCAGTTTTTCTTTTTGACCACCTTCAGCCAGATCCACGCTCCAGGGGGCACTGCCACTTCTGACGGTCTGGTTCGTTCTTTATCTGAAACAGAATTTAACTGCAACAAATGTTTAGAATTTAACAAATTACGCATATACTCTGCTAATGTACTGTCAGCTTCCTGGTCTGCGGGCATGAGAGATTTCCACTGAGGTATATAGTAAGCCCTTCCAAACAGCTTTTCAAAAGGAGTCAATCCTTTTGCATTCAGAACAGTTCTCATGCTCAACAGTTCCAGGGGCAGACAGTACACCAAGTTTCTCTGTGTTTCTGCTACTAATTTTCTTAGCTTGCTCTTTAAAATCCCATTATGTCTCTCTACTAGCCCTGCTGATTGAGGGTGATACGCACAATGATTTTTTAGGGAAATGCAAAAATATTTACTTAACTGCTGTATGGTCTGATTCACAAAGTTTGTGCCATTGTCACTGTAGATCCTTTCCGGAATGCCAAATCTAGGGATGATTTCTTTAACAAGAACTTTGGCCATGGTCGTAGCGTCTGGATTTTTAGTCGGAAAGGCTTCCACCCATCTGGAAAACATATCTACAATGACAAGACAATACTTCTTATTTTCACATTTATTCAACTCTATGAAATCCATACAAATAGTATGAAATGGATATAGTGGTGTAGGGAAACTCCCTTGCTTGGGCTTTAACGCCCCTTGTGCATGATGTTTATTACAGATGTGGCATGACAAACAGAATTTTTTAGAGTAATTTGTGAATCCATACGTTGTGAACACTTGGTTCACCAGCTATACCATCCTCCCTGTTGAGACATGGCACTGCCCATGGCTCAACAAAGCTGCATATCTAAACAAATTAGACGGCAATATCGGTTTCCCTTCTTTAGAGATGTACAGCCCCCTTTCGAGAACTGCTCCTCGTTTTACCCATCTTTGTTTTTCAGTTTGCGTAGTATGTGTTTGCATTGTTTTTAACATTTCTAAGTCAGAGGGTTGTAATTCCTCATTCAAAAGAAATATTTCTGAAGTTGCCGGCTTTGCAGCTGTGTCAGCTCTCGCATTACCTTTTGAAACCCTGTCCTGTTGCTTGGTATGAGCTGTGCATTTACAAATAGCTACTTTCTGAGGTAACTGAATAAATTCTAAAAGATCTAAAATAAACTGTGCATGATTGATTGGTTTGCCAGTAGATGTTATCATTCCTCGATTTTTCCACTGTTGCGCAAAAACATGTACAGTAGAAAAAGCATACTGGCTGTCAGTAAAAATGTTCACACATTTACCCTTTGCTAAGGTACATGCCCATGTCAAGGCAATCAATTCTGCTGCCTGTGCAGTTAAACTATGTGGTAAAGATTTCGTTTCTATAATGTCTGTGTCAGAAACTACTGCATATCCTACTAAGTTCTGTCCTGCAGGACCACTTTTGCATGAGCCGTCCACGTAGTATGTCACCTCGGCATCATCCAAGGGAACATCCATAAGATCTTTTCTAGGCAGTGTCTTTTGCTCAATCACCTGCAGGCAGCTGTGTGGTGTGCCATCTGCAGGGGTTGGGAGCAAGGTAGAAGGATTCAAAGTTGTACATCGTTCGATTGTCATATGAAGTTGGCTCAACAATATAGTCATACAGGAAAGATGCCTAGCAGGGGAAAGATATGCTACCTTTTCTTGCAGTAAAATAATCGCGACTGCATGAGGCACTCTCAATGTGAGAGGGTGGAACAACACTACTGAGGCCGAAGCCTGTACTGCCACTGCAGCTGCAACTACTGCTTGTACACAGTGAGGTAAAGACCGTGCCACTGGGTCCAGTTGTGATGAATAATAAGCAATAGGGCATTGCTTGTCCCCATGCTGCTGTGTTAACACTGATGTCTACAGTTTGGAAAAAACGTTTATGATAGTTTGGCAATCCCAAAACTAATGAGGACGCTATTAACTGTTTCAGTTTGCAGAAAGCAGATTCTGCTTCTGGTGTCCATTGTAATAAATCCTGTGCTGCCATAGGCTTTTTATAAATCAGGTTAGTCAACAGTGCAGATTCCAAAGCATAGTTTGGAATCCAACTCCGACAAAAATTAGTCGTATCCAGGAAGGACTAATTTCTTTCTTGGTAGTGGGTTTTGGTGCTTGCAAAATCGCTATTTTTCTGTCCTCATCTAATGTCCTACCTTCCTTGGATATCACATATCCTAGGTATTTAACTTGTTTTTTCCAAAGCTGCAGTTTATTTTTGTTTACATTATGTCCTTCATTGGTTAAAAATTGTAATAGCGCTATGGTATCTTCTTTACAATCTTGCTGGGTGGGGGAAGCCAGCAGCATATCATCAACATAAAGCAAAATCTGACTACCTCTCGGTGGGGTAAACCCCGCCAAGTTGCTTGCCATTTCTTGTGAGAATATTGTTGGACTTTTACAATACCCCTGTGGTAGTCACGTATATGTATACCTTTTCCCCTGAAATGTGAATGCAAACCAATGCTGACTGTCAGGGTGTATCGGTATCGAAAAGAACGCATTGCTGATCTCTACCACAGAAAAATATTTCTGTTGAGGTTTTAAATCATTCAACAGGGTGTGTGGGTCTGGCACCCTTAGGTGCCCTTGGTATTACTGCATCATTTACAGCTTGTAAATCTTGGACCATACGCCACTCTCCATTCGCTTTCTTAACAGGAAATAAGGGTGTGTTACATGGTGAATCAGGAGATTCCACCAGCACCCCTTCCTTAAGTAAAGCTGCTATAATAGGTTTGATTCCTACCTCTCCATTTTTCTTAAGGGATACTGTCTCTTTTGT
Organism: Protopterus annectens; assembly: GCF_019279795.1. Lineage (NCBI taxonomy): Eukaryota > Metazoa > Chordata > Ceratodontiformes > Protopteridae > Protopterus > Protopterus annectens. The sequence continues at coordinate 480,091,023 of NC_056748.1, forward strand.
GGTCTAAATGCTGACTTTGGCATAATAGTAACTGGTCCAGCTGTATGAATAAGTCCTACATCTGATTTTCCTGTTGACCAGAGATTTTCTGGTATATTCTGTAAGGCATTCTCTTCCTCCTTCAATAGGAGTGCCAATCAGCTGTCCTTACTAGACTGCAAGTGTACAGCTGGGTGGGTCTGAGTTATCCAATTCAGCTTCTGCATTTGTATTCCCTGTTCTGACAGTTCTAACTCTGTCTGTTTTTCCCATCTCGTGACTTTTTCTCCTAAGTCTACCCATTTTACATTCTTGTCCTTAGTTAAGCTAACATGTGGTAATCGATTAGATTTATAGAGTGCAAAGAACTCCTGGGGCAATGAACAGCTGGCCACACTGTTCCCTTCTGTGTCCCAGTACAGATTACGTAATACCAATCTGTTTGCATGATTTCTAAACAATTCTTGCTCATATTCCTTATCAGGTCCTGGTGTATTACAATAATACAGAGTACAGTGCAACAAATGCTGTTTATCAATGTCAAGGGAGGGGAACTTGCTGATGGCTACATTCATCAACTCTTTGGTCACTGCCCCTGGACCAGTCGTAATCAAGTCCTAGCTGTACCAATAAAACATTTCACCCTTCGACTGCACTGCAAAGGTATCAATTTGTCACTGTGCTTCCATACCCTGCATAGTCAGAACTACTGCTATACCAAATAGCTGCATAAGGTCTCTGCCCAAGAGGTTTACTGGGCATTTTGCAGATACAACAATTTTACTTTTCTGGGTCAATCCTGAAACAGGATCAGTTATCACAATATTATGGGAGAGGGGCTCCTGATACAGCTGTCCATTAGCTGCTTTCACTAATATCACTGCTGAGACGGAAATCTCTAGAGTTTTTTTATTTTTAACACTCTAATATATTAAAATAATAAAGCGAACAACAGGATTGAGCGCTTTCTTCCCTCACATAGGGATTTCATCAGAATCAATAAGCATTCTCAAACACTTCCTTTTATATCCAACTATTATGACATCACAATTAATTAATATTAAAAATCCATTAATATTAAATAGGTTTCTGACCAATATTAAAAACAACATATATAAATAGATTCTTAAAAAAAAAAAAAAAAAAAACTTGTATACAAGTAATATATATCTACAGATTTATGCAGTATGAAATAGAATAAATGTGTTAACTCTTTTCCAGCTCTAAATGCACTAAGCATATTGCTAATGCACACATTAATACATATTTTTCTAACAATATGTATATGTGTGTATATATATATATATATATATATATATATATATATATATATATATATATCTGTATCTATCTATCTATCTATATATATATATATATATATATATATATATATACACACACACACACACACACACACACACACACACACATACATATATAGTTACTGATGTGATGTCACTGTAGTTTTCCTGCATGCTGTTTGCTGCTCTTGACATTTTATTTTTATTTCTGTTCCAAGGGCTGTGTTTATTTGCACTATACCTAAAACCTTCTCTGCCTGCTAGATTGCATTTTGAAATTGGTATATTTTTAAAACCTTGGGATGTTTCCATCAGTAATACAAAACAAAAATCAAAGCCACTTGTTGATGGTCAGAGTAATACAAAATAAAATAGTCTAAGAAAGTAAATAAAATTCTGATCAGCATGGCTGAAAAAAAACTATAAACTTTAATAAAACAGAAAATGTAAAATAAAAGGTATGCACTTTCACAGATACTCAATAGGCTACTTCAGATCATAAAAAAAACAGTAAAGGAAGAGCATTTAAAAATCTAACAAGTTTCATTCACATGCAGTCAGTTGACTATTCACTCATAAATGAATCAATCAGTCAAGTGTTCATTATGAGCCAAGCCCCCAAGAGTGTAATTCAATGACATAAGGGGTGGGATTTCAACACTGATTTCAATGAAACCATCCCATTTTATCCTGGTGGAAGGTGTACTTGTAAAAGTAGTATCCAACATAGCTCATGACATTCTGTTATATTTTTCTGATCTCCATCCCTCACGTTCAATGAATTCAGCTCCAGCATGAAAAACTTGAATCAGTGATCACTACCTTGTTCCATTACATGCTTGGCCAGGGCATCTGTTACTTTCTTTTTATTTATATCATTTATATGCTCCATGACACTTTCTTTTAATGTGCAATTTGTTTTGCCAATAAAGAAGGCTCTGCAGACAGTATTCAAACCCAGGTGGAACTATGACCATGAGAAGACAGCATCAAATAAATTAATTTTTAATATATATTTTGAGTGATGAACAGATTTGTGTATTGAACAAGGTTCTTTCCTTTGTACCTACAAGAACATCTGAATTAAGTGAGGTCTTAAAAGACCTGAGACTTTTTGCGAGGAATGTTTCTTTATCACTAATGTATCCTGAACAATCGAATGATTTTAACAATTTTAAGAAACTGAACACCTTCACCCCAATTACACATCCTTTTATTGAAGATTTTATGGGCATTTGTGAAGAAGAAATAAATTCTTCCCTGACAACTAAACATAAATGTTCTTTCTATAATTTAACACCTCAACAAGTTACCGCACTTGAAGAGCTAAGATATGCCCCCACCTTGAGATACGACCAGCAGATAAAGGTGGAAGAATAGTAATTATGGATAAGCAGTTGTACTTTGAACAGATGTATTCCATGTTGACTTTTTAGAACATCGATGGACATTTGGTTAAAGCCATTATTGATAAAAATACATATGTTAGTCTATGACCTACTTACGAGTGACCAGATTAGTGAGGAACTACATGAATATTTTCATATTGAACATCCCATCTTTCCAATACTATATGGCCTACCTAAGGTACGTAAGGACCCTGTGCAACCACCTATGCATCCTATTGCATCCAACCATGGCCCGGTCACAGAATCTCAATCAGTCTTTGTAGAGAAGGCACTTAGACCTGCACTCAATAAGGCAGTGACAGTACTTAAAGAGATACCATGTCTTTCTTACAGCATCTTTTTTCTTGGTATTATCAATTTGATGGGAATTATGACTATGCTTTTGTCACATTAGGTGTAGCTTCATGTTTACAGTGATACCCGATGACTGGGAAGTTGATTGTGTGAGGCGATTCATTGGTAACAATACTGACTGGCCAGTGAGTAAGGTCAATTCGCTATGTCAATTGAAGTTATACTTGAAAATAATATCTTTGTTTTCAACAATGATTTTTATATCCAGCAGACAGTAGCTGTGATGGGCACAGCATTTGCTAACACTTATGCCAACTTGGCCTTTGCATGTTGGGAACAGGAGTATGTATTACATAATAATGTTTTTGTTTGGAGCATCCTGTTTTACAGGTGATTTGGGGATGCTATCTTTATATATATAGACTTCCTCTATGTTACAGTTGATAAGGGAGCACTGGGTCATTGCCATACTCATCTCTACAGGAAACCTTGTAAGTGGAATACCCTTTTACACAGAAGCAGGATATATCCTGGTCATATTACTAGAAATGCTATGAAGGGATGATTCCTGCTAATAATGAGGTTACATGACGATGACAACGACCTGGCTTCAGCTTTTGGACTTCTTAAGAATGAATTTCTAGCTTGAGGATATAAATTACAGGAGATTGAATGGTGCACTTTACTGAGAGATCCAGGAATTATAATGTTGGAGACACTACTCCTGCTGGTATATGTCATAAGAATAGGGCTTGTCTCACCTGTTAGAGTGGTGTGAATGTAGTATGTAATATTTTGAAAAAGAATTGGTCTATTTGACAAGCTGACCCTGACATCAGAAAGGTTACCGATGATTCTCCTAGGTTTTGTTTAAGAATAAACTTTCTTTTAAATGACGATTATGCTATCGGGCTAACTTGACAGAGACTGCAGTTCACTCTGATCGAAAAGGGAAATTTAAATGGCTAACTTTCAGAGCATGTAAATATATTCTAAGAAATACGTAATTTCTGTAACCCAGTATTGGTTTTATAATAGAGACAGATTTTTACAATAACTGTAAGAGTAAAGATCTGGTTTATTATGCAGACTGTACTGTCTGCAGAGCTTTCTATGTTGGAAAAATGGATTGCATGTTAAAAGAAAGTGTCATGGAGCATATAAATGATATAAATAAAAGAAAGTGATCAATGCCCTGGCCAAGCATGTAATGGAATGAGGTGGTGATAACTCATTCAAGTTTTTTGTGCTGGAGCTGACTGCAGGGTGGAGATCAGAATAATATAACAGAATGCCATGAGCTACGCTAGATACTACTTTTACAAGCACACCTACCACCATGATTGAATGGGATGGGTTCATTGAAGCCAGTGTTGAAATCTCGCACCCTACGCCATTGAATTACACTCCTGGGGGCTTGGCTCATAATGAACACTTGATTGTTTGATTCATTTGTGAGTGAATATTCAGCTGACTGCGTGTGACTGATCCTTGTTAGATTTTTAAATGCTCTTTCTTTACTGGTTTGTATGTGGTCTGAAGAAGCAGATTGAGTATCTTAGAGGTGCAGACCAAATCTAGTGAACTATGGCTGACCAAGTTTGCAGATGACTGCAAGCTGGGTGCTGTCATAAATTCTCCTAGTGATGTGGACATCCTCCAAGAGGGTCTCACCCAGACAAATGACTGGTGCCAGAAACATGGCCTCAAACTAAATGCCAAAAAAATGCATCATCATCCCTTTTGGGGAGAGTGACATCCCCACAAATTATCACATTAATAAAAAGGCACTAAGCACTCAATCAGTTGTGAGGGACTTGGGCACCTAGGTTGATAGCAAACTGACTTTTGACCACCATATTGCCTCCATTGTATGGAAAGTTTTCTACATGGCCCACCTCATTATTAAGGGTATCTCATCCAGGGACAAGGTCATAATATCCCTGTATTCTTCCCGTATAAGACCCATTATTGAGTACAATGCCCCTTTAGGCATGTACTTCACAAAGCACATGCAGCAGCTGAAGAGACTACAGAGGTTCCTCACACAGAGAATCCATGGCCTCAAACATCTACCCGACACAGATAGGCTAAAAGCCCTGTCCCTCTATTCAGTGTCCTACAGACTCCTCAGAGGTGACCTCTGTCTGGCATACAAAGCAATCTAAGACCCCACCCTAATGGGACTGCTGCATATCTGCAAGTCAAGCTCCACTCAAGTAACCTGCACGCACAACCTTAACCTGGCCTGTGACATCAATAGGACTTCTTGGCAGGACAGATTTGTATCCCAGAGACTCCCTCTTTTGTGGAATAGACTCCCTCTCCATGTAAAGCAGAGTACCTCATTAAACCTTTTTAAGTGCAACTTGGATAAGTGGATGGGGAACCGAAAATACATCCCTGAGATTCTACCTGTGTCCCTGCTGGACAGTGGCATAGGGTCCTGACTTGTTTGAACATAGACTAAATTCTTGGCTAGGCTTGTAAGGTCCTCAGGGCCAATAGCCTAGTAAGTTCCTGTGAGCTTATGATCCTGTGGAAGTGCTTACCTTTTATTTTATGTTTTCTGTTTTATTAAAGTTTATAGTTCATTTTCATATCCATTCAAATAAAGATGAAGTTGCAAATGCATACTAGAGGAGTCAAATGGTTTGGTTATCTTAGGAGGATGCCCCACTAGGCATTTACCATTGGAGGTCTACCAGGCATGCTCCATTGAGAGATGACCATGCGGTAGACCCAGAACATGCTGGAGTGATGATGTCTTTCAAATTACCCAGGAACATCTGGGGAGTGCAGAGGATGTGCTGGAGTTTGTTGCTGAGGCTAGGCAGAATGGTCCACCTTGCTTTTCTTTCTACCATTACAATCTTTCCAGGATAAGCAGTTTACAAATTGAATGAACAAATTAAAGTTTTTTGCCTTTGTTTATGAGAAAGGTGATAGTAAGAATTACCAAGATTGATGATGATGATGATGGATGATGTAGGCCAGATTTCATGTGAACTGTGACCTCTATTAATGGTGTTACCATGGAACAACAGTGCAGTGAAATTATAGCCTGAATATTATAAACAAAATTGTGACTACAGAAAAAATTATGCAGGTGCAACCTTGTGAACTTGCAGGATTTTTTTTAACAAAATCACTCTTATTGTCTTCCAGTTGATTGTGATCATTCTACAGAATTGTGAAATTCACAAACAAGCTCAATACATCTTTGTTAACAATAATTTTAACACCGGATGTAATTTCTAAATCTTTATTTTAAAGGTTGACTGATATACAAATAATCATGCATGTACTACAGTGCATTTCTGTAGGCACACAATGGAAGTTTTACAAATCTACTTGACCAAATTAAAAATTCTTTATTGTGTTCATTTGGCCCAAACATTTAAACCACCTAATTATCTCAGGTATTACATCTGTATTTGTAAGCACAGATACAACAACATTCATGAACTGCTGTTGTGATGATGTGAGGTATTGCCAGCTATGCCAGGAGAGGTAGGGTAGTGGATGTGTAGCATATGCCAGCATAGCTAGCTGGAGTTTTGTAAAAAATTCTTATGTCATTTGTATATCAAAATGATTTGTACAGATGCTTGTGTTGAAAAATGCATTGTGGGTCCTGCTGGACAGAAAATAAATACACCTGAATGTTAGGCTGTACTATAACTATTGAAATGACTATATTGTAACAGAGGATACTGGAAGAGAAGAAGTTAATCTCAGTCCAGATAACTTTGAAAAATATAATAAACAACAAAATAACTAAAATAAAATATGAATGTGAAAGGGGATATGATAGACAGGTGGTAGAAAGAGCTCTATATAGAGTTAATGACAATCAAAGGGGGCTTAATGGTCAGTTGAATAAATGCGTTGGTAGTGAGGTTGGTAAAAGAGTAGTATCTAAGGATGGTAAGAAGAATGTTTATGTAGTTACCACTTATAATATTCTAAGCAGGCAAGTGGAAGATATAATTAGATATTATTGTTTTTTTTATTTAGATATAAAATGTTTGCAGATGCATTGAGTAGTAACCCCATGTTTTCATATAAGAGAGGCTGTAACATCGAAGATTTTTTAGTTCATAGTAAGTTTAAGATGCTTATAGTTAACATAGTTGTTCAACCGAGTGAGGTGGGCACTTTTCCATGCAATTGTTGTATCACTTGAAATTTTATAGTAAGACAATTTGACAATATTAATGGGATTTTGTTTACTCCCATTGATAAGTATTATTATTATACTGAGGCCATTATTTATGCGCTGGAATGTCCTGTAAGATGTATTATATAGGGGAAAGCAAGAGGGCTTTTAAATGCTGATTGCAAGAACATGTAAGAGATATTAAGAATGTTAAGCTGGAAAGCCCTCTTGCTTTACATTTTAAATCTGTAGTGATCCAACAGGGATCAGGGCGACAATTTTGGAAAAAATAAAGGTTGGTGAAGGTAGTTTTGATATAAAAAAATGTAGTTATATAAAGAAGCTTTGTTTATTCTGAAGTTTGCAACACTGACACCTGTTGGATTGAATCAAGAATGCAACTGGAAATCTTTTATTTGAAGTTTTTTATCTGATGTCATTATTCTTAATTGTTTAATTAAATAATTGCATGATTAGAGGCAGATGAATGTACTATTTAAGAAGTTTAGAGTTTATGTTTCTTTACTCCATGAAAGCTTTTTAGAGCTGAGGTGCTAGAGTTTTTTCATTGTGCTTTTAATAAATTGGTGTCCTGGCCTTGTTCTTGTTTTAACTTTGAAAAATAGTCTGAAATTAAATTATCTGGTTTAGGTTATAAAAAATGTATCTTACAGTTCTGACTGCAGCCAGAGACAAAATGTCTGTGAAAACCAGGACTAGGAATCCTACTACATTGTCCTTAGGGGTGAACTAATTGCTACCCTGGAAGGGTGAAAGCTTTTGAAATGGTTTTAAGCTTACAGATGCTATAACATATCTTAGCAAAGCTCTATATGTGTGTATTATGACACACATGTGCTAGATTCTGGTTCAGTTTCTAGTAAAGGGGGTAGTGTGGGAACCAGACGTCAAGTGACCAGACGTATATGATGTCATTCTATAACCCAGCACTGAAATGATGTCTTAATAATAGATGAGATAGAAGTCTCAGGGCAGTCTGTTTTTGAAACCTGACAAAGAAGGATCACCCACCCACTTCATCTTGCCTTGCTCTAGTAAGTGAACTAGGGGATAGTAATTCTTTAGATCAGTCAGGAAAATATAGTGAGATTAGTTAAGTATTATTTTTCTGTATCTGTGTGAATCTTTCCATCTGTGTTATGTTTAATATTTCCTGTGATTTAAATTCTGGTGTTTATTGTAAATAGTTATTTAGTATTTTCATGTTCTTTTATTATTTATTATTAAATATATTTAACTTTTCATTGTGACTGGTCTTTTAGAGAATAATTTAACCTTTGAGAGTACTTATATTTATTTGGTGACACTGTGGCAGCTCCTGAAAGGCTTGCTGCATTGGTCAAACAATTCCATTTGTATTAGTATTAATTTTACTTAGTATAATTGGGTACCCTTGTAAGAGTCTTACAGTATGTGGCTTTGGAGTGTTCTGGTGACAATATCTACCTTATAGTCTGGGCAGGGGGACATAGTTGGAAAATCTGTGCTAGTCTTTCTCAGGTGTGTGTGTGTGTGTGTGTGTGTGTGTGTGTGTGTGTGTGTGTGTGTGTGTGTGTAAAAGACACTGCTAGAAACAGAGGCAATGAACACTTTAGGACCAAAATCAACAAACTCTTTAATGTGAAACCAATAAAAACCAAACAGTAATGTAAAGCACTTTTTGTCTGGCTACATAGCCAGACCTCTTCAGACAAAGAAAGCAAGAAGTTTGCAGTATTAAGTATTCACCCTGTACCTTCCTATTAAACTAATTAACCAATAAAAACACATCTCCATAGAAACAGTTAAAAGTCAGTAATTAGATAATTTTAAAACAACAAAGTTCAGCATTTTCCAACTTAAAAAGCTACAAATACATATTAAGCAAGCAACCACACCATCCCCACCCACCAAACAAAACATTTTACCATAGAATTCTTTACTAAATATAATATTAAATAATAGTTAAAAGTTTACTTAAAATGTACACTTAAACTTGTTAAAATTATTTTACATTGGCTCTAGACACCTACACCTGTTGTTTATACAAAGTATTATTAAAATACTCCATTAACTACAAAAATGTACACAGTTGCTTCAGACCAGAGATTAAAAAATCCATTTAGCTGTTGCACTTCCAAGGTGCAGATTAAATACTACGCTAACCCTCCAGTTTTTTATATCCAGGGCCAAACAGCAAGTCATCTACTCAAACTTTTTAGTTTTAAAATACAAGATAGCGAGATGACTTTGTTTAGTCTTGGTGCCCTACTGGCATTTAGCCTCAGTTGCCAAAGCAGTTCCAGTTGTTTCAACAATAATTGGAATGGGCCCCCTCTTAAGTTGGGTACAATCTGGTTAATAATTCTAAAAATAAAAAAATGCCCAGTGTTACCATTGCAATGCCTTGCCAAACCGTTCTCCTGTTTGCCTTTGGCAATACTATGTACATGCCCATATACCCTTTCCTTTAATCTTCTATCAGTTTTACCGACATAGAAGGCTGAGCATGTCTGACACTGGGCTAAATACACCAATGCCTTGGAATTACAATTAAACCACCCAATAACTTTATAAGTACTTCCTTGAATCAAAATCTTCTACCAGTTACCATATACTTACAAAAATTGCAAGCCTCACATTTGAACATTCCAGGTGTTTTAAGGCACATAGCCTTTTCCCTTTCTAGGAGGGCTTTTAAGTTTTCACCTCTTCTAAATGTTACAATAGGTTTGCTCCCCACCTTCTCCATTATCTTTGTGTCTGAACCAAAAATGTTCAAGTTTTTCCGCAAAATTTTAATAATTTCATTAGCATCAACACTAAATGGAGTGATGAAACTAATTCTATAGTTTTCAAGTCTACTGTTTCCTACTGGTAAACCATCCATGGGTACTTCTGTACAACTCAAATCATGAAAAACTTCTTCATGGTTACATAAAATAGGTTTAAACCACCATGTTTGTCTTTTAAACCGGATCTCACTCACATGCTCAGACACCATACCAACTGGGTACCCTCTATGAATAAACATATTAGATAGGGCATCACACTCCTCTAAAAAGTCCTTCTCCTCTGACACCATTCTGGCAGCACGGACTAACTGACTTTTAATGACAGATTTTTTTTCTGATGGTGGAGATGTGAACTTGTATAAAAAAAGAAAAGAATTAGAGTACGTTGACATGCGGTAGATTTTAGCCACGTACTTTTTACCTACTCTATCCTTAATTAAATTAACATCCAAGTAGGCAATAGACTATTCATGGAAGACACTAGTAAATTTTAAGAAAACTAGTGGTATGGTTTAAACTGTCCACCAGTTTTAAGGCATCTTGTTGTTCCCCTCTCAACATCAGAAAAATGTCATCCAAAAACCTCGTATATACCACAATTTTGTCCATTGTGTCTTTATTATTAAACAAAAACTGATGTTCCCACTGGGCCACCAGCAAATTAGCGAATGAAGTCCCACAGGGTGAGCCCATGGCTACACCTACTTTTTGTAAATAGATGTCAAAATCAAACAAAACAAAGTTGTTAGACAACTCCACATCCAACAGGTCTTCCATGAGCCTCATTTCATTACAAGGAGCGCCATGGAACTGTAACATCTCCACCACCCATTCTATATCAATGGCACTCAGGATGGAGAAGTACAAGTCACAAACATCAATAGATAGAAAGTTCACATCCTCCATAAACTCACACTTGTTGATGTTAGCCAGAAATGCCCAAGAATCCTTACAGATTTGCCTTTTTTTTCTACATATTTTTTAAGGGTAAAGTCTATCACTTTAGCAAAAGCATAAGTAAAGGACACCCTTGCATCCACCAGTGCCCTCATCTGGGGACTGTGAACATTCTTATGCATCTTTGGGATGCCAAACAATGCTGGAATTTTTGGGGACAAAGTCTGCAAATAGTTAAAAGTTGACACATCAATAGCTCCTTCAATAAGCAAATCATGTAGTAAAATCCTAATACGATTGTAAGCAACATGTAACTCATGCAAACTTGCTTTTACGTATGTAACATTATTTAGAACATCATTCATTCTTTTATTATAATCTGCCTTATCCATCAAAACTAACCTCCCTCCCTTATCAGGTTTTAGGAAGCGAATAGGTAATGATAAAAATAAAGACAAAGTTTCCCTTTCTTCTTTTGTTATATTCCATCCCTTTGTGTTCACAGTATGGTTAAACAAGTCCCTCATCTCCAATTCAGATAGAAATTCAAATAGTGACACAAGGGGGTGTAAAGGGGGGTTGTAAGTACTTGCTACATGTAATCCTGGTAGCTGGTCTGACCTATTGGTATCCAATAGAATGTTCAAGTTCACTTTCCGAGTATAAAGCTTCAAATCCACTAGAGTTGCTGGTAAATTAAACCTAGTGGAAGGAACAAAAGTCCAACCTTTTGCAAGTACTTCAGTCAATATAGGATCAATGTCAAAGATGGTTAAATTAAAAATTTTAAAGTCCCCACTTTGATTAGTAATGACTTTGCAGCATTGTCGTTCACCTGAAAGTTCACACTGTTTAGTTACCTTTTCTTCTTGGTGTTGTTGTTCGGGTTGTAATTCCTCAATACTCCTCTTGTATTGTAATGTCTCTGATGGTTCTGCCCACGGTTGTCCTGAAAATCCTCCACCTTTCTAGCCCCATTTTCCATGCCTTCCTGGTCGGAAAAGGCAGTATAAAACCCTCCATTTTTTTTCTGGCGTACTGATTGCCTGCATGTGGCTCCCTTTCCCTTCATCATTCCTCTGCACAGCATGAACAGTAGTTCCTGGCTCAACCAACCTAATTTGATTGGAAGGGCAGGTTGGCGGACCAGCACGGCCAACTGCGTTCCAAGTCTGTGAAGGGGGAGGTACCAGATACGCTGTGCCATTTTTATAGTCTTTTAAGTCTCTATTCAGTTTCTTTATTTTTTGTTCTGTGCTTTTTATAACTTGTTGATCAAGAGACGTAAAAATCCTTCTGTAGTCAAACTGGTATCTAGCAAAGTCAGCATCAGATTTTATGTCTTTATCTAAACTAGTAGTATCCATTGTTAATTTGTCAACAGTAAGTTGGTAACGCTTACACATTACCTCCATTAGTTCAGTCCCATGTCTATTAAATAAGGCAAGCAGTTCTTTATGAAAATCTTACACATCTTCCAAACATGTCGGGTATTGCCATGATCTCAAACCTTTAGGAACGACCCCCTCATGGATGCACTCTGTAAAGTAACTTACTTCTAGTTGAAGTTTCCTTAATTTCAGTAACAGGTAGTCGAATTTCCCTAGGTTGGATTTGATAGTTGTATTAACTCCAGTCAGTCTCCCTATGTGCACTTCTTCAGGTCCAGATTTAAGACAAGGGAGGTTGTGCAACCATTCATCGAGGTCAGGAAGACCTCCTAGTCTCGAAGGTGATGAAAAAAACGTCATTTTCAGCCACTGTTGTTGCTGTTCCATTGGAAGCTGTTACAGCCCTTGTTTGTATGTTATCCATTTGTGGGGTAGTAGTAGAACATTGTTCCATATCAAGAAACCTTGTAGAAGACCCCTCATGTAATGTGTCCAACAAGGGAGATCGCCGAGGTTGAGGTTGTGACAGATGGTCCACCCGAACAGATAGATCATCACGTTTCTGTGCCATAACATTCATAAAATGTTTTGTTTGGTGGGTTGGGATGGTGGGGTTGCTTGCTTAATACTTATTTGTAGTTTTTTAAGTTGGAAAATGCTGAACTTGGTTGTTTTAACATTATCTAATTACTGACTTTTAACTGTTTCTATTGAGATGTGTTTTTATTGGTTAATTAGTTTAATAGGAAGGTACAGGATGAATACTTAATGCTGCAAACTTCTTGCTTTGTTTGTCTGAAGAAGTCTGGCTATGTAGCCAGATGAGAAGTGCTTTACATTACTGTTTGGCTATTATTGGTTTCGCATTAAAGAGTTTCTTGATTTTGGTCCTAAAGTGTTTGTTGCCTCTGTTTCCAGGAGTGTCTTTTACCTAGATTGTCAGTTGATTGTTTTTGAGAGTTTTGTGTGTGTGTGTGTGTGTGTGTGTGTGTGTGTGTGTGTGTGTGTGTGTGTGTGTGTGTGTGTGTGTGTGTGTGTGAAAATCAAATCTCAAACAATGTGTGTGTCAGATACTTAGAGTAGGAACACAAAGCAATGGTTTCACAGACAGGATAGAGGAGGACTTGGCTTGGAACACTCAACTGAGAACTTCACTCTCTACAGCTGTGTCAGTGGAGAGTCTTATTTGGTGGCCTGAAGAGAGAGAGGGAAACCTAGCCCCAGGACTGTGTGTGCTCTTAACGGATATTGTGCTTGGTGCAGAAATCTGCATATGAAAATACTGTGTGTATTCATTTTTGTTCCAAGTGAACATCTTTCACCGGTATCTGTGGTGAGGATTGAGACTCTTTGATTACTGGCCCTGAGATAGGGACATCACATATTGCTGAGCAGTGGTGTGGATATTAATTGAACTTCTGTAGCATATAGGGAATTGTCACTGAAGGTGTGTGCACTCTCAACAGCCACAGAGTTTCATTTTCACAACAGTTTTATTTCTTTTTTGTTAGTTTAGTTTAGTCAGGGAAAGCAGGCAAAGATGTCAGCAGAGGATTATGGCAAGCTGACAAAGAACCAGTTGGCTAAAGTGTGTGAAGCCAAAGGACTAATGCATGCCAACCTGACAAAAGTGGAAATGATTTCAGCCTTAGTCTCAGCTGTAGCCCAGGCCAGCAACCAGGAGGATAACCAGTCTGGTGATGGGGATTTGCAGCCCTAAGAAACAGGACAGTTCACCTTCTTCTCAGAGGACTTAACAATCTGTCTGAAGTTAAAGAGACTTGAACTGGAGACCAAATGTTTGGAATTAGAATCAGCAGAGAGACTATGGCAGGCAAAACAGATGGAATTAGAATCAGCAGAGAGACTGCGGCATTTGGAGGCTGAAGAAAATGAGAAGCAACATCAACATGAGAGGGAGATGCTGACTCTTTGTCAGGGGCATGGAGGTAATGGAGTAGGGAATAACTGAAACCCAGAAGCAGTAAATGTCAGTAAATTTCTTCCACAGTTTATAGAGGGTGATATTTTTGATAGTTTTATTCATATATTTGAAAGAGTATGTAAACAAGATAATGCTGACCAAGGGCTCTGGGTATGGTTCCTGATCCCCTTACTTCATGGTAAAGCTGTAACTGCCGTTTCTAAATTATCTGATACTGATTGCTTAAACTATGATAAAGTTAATGTTTACTGGAATATTTTAAGTTAACACCTAAAGCTTACAGAAAAAAAGTTTTATGAGCATAGACACAAGGCAGATGAAAGTGTATGTGATTATATTGCTGAGTTAAGCACTTATTTTCATAGGTGAGTGAGTGGGTGTCAGGTTGCCACTTTTGAAAGGCTGGCAGACCTTTTGGTCAGGGAACAAACCCTTAGCACTTTTCTGCAATCTGAAGGTCATGTGCTCAATGCTAGAAGTCTAAATTCCAAGATGCACTTGCTCAAAGCACTCCTCAAAATGGAGAACATCGACATTTGTGCTGTAATGGAGACCTGGTTTAAAGCAGCAGAAAGCACCCCTGCATTACCAGGCTATAACTAATTCCACACCTTTTGGTCCCAAAACATGGACCAAAGCTCCAAAGGTGGTGGTGTCCCCATATTCATAAAGGATATGCACACCTCCAGACTAGTAGCCCAGCATAACACATCTGAGATACTCCAGGTACAACTAACATTGGGTAAGACGGTGATTCAGGTCATAGCCTGCTATAGGTCCCCAACCATGTCCCAAGACTCTCACTCCACATTCCTAAACACCCTGGAAACTATTAAGATCCAGCCCAACACTCTCATACTAGGTGACTTCAACTACCCCTCCATCAACTGGGAAAACTACTCATGCACCAGTGCACTGGCCCAACGCTTCCTGGAATTCATCAGTTCCAATGCCCTGGACCAGCTCATTCTTACCCCCATTAGAGGAAGCAACATCCCTGACCAGGTTATTACTAACATGGGCAACCATTGCTCTACACCAATAGTCAATTCCTCCCTGGTTAGATCCAACCACAAACTAATCACCATGGAAATCCACATCTCACCCACACCCCATGCAAATGTATCCACTAAAAACTTCTCCAAAGCTGACTTTGGACTCCTAAAAACAGAGGTGGCTAACTTCACAGCACCCATGCCAATTTAAAATAGATGCATGACTACCAAATCATACACCAATGCACTGTACGAACATGGACATAAATGCATGGAACTAGCCATACCCAACAAAACCAAGACGCTCTCCTCCAAAAAAAGGAAGCCAATCCAGTGGCCCTCTGCCATTAATAAACTCTACAACAGAAGGAAGAAACTGTTGCAGAAAAAGGTGAAGTCCCAAGACTGGAAAAATTCCCTTATTAGCCTAAACAAAAAGTTGAGATCCCTCATCAAAACCTCCAAAGCCAGCTATGAAGGCAGAATTGTGGCAGACACTAAAACAACCACAAAGCCTTCTATAGTTATATCAAGAATCTCCACGGCAATACGCAGATTTGCTCTGAGTTACTGCACAATGATACCTCCTATACTGAGCCAGCAGATATTGGCAATATACTGGCTGACACATTCAGTGCCAACTTTACCCCCCCCCCAAAGGACCAATCTCAATACCGGAAGAATGCCAGGCACCCAGCATTACTGCAGCACAGATTAAAGCTGCATTGTCCAAGGCCAAGAATACAGCTTCCATGGGACCCAACAAAATCCCTGACTGTGTTCTACATGAATTACAAAGGGAACTGGCACCACATCTGTGTGCCCTGTTCACTCACAGCCTCACCTCAGGCTTTGTCCCTTCTGAATGGTGCACTGCTACAGTCATCCCTCTCCATAAAGGAGGAGCGACTACAGACCCTGGAAATTATTGTCCCATTAGCATGTCTGAAATGTAAGGCTATGGAGTGCATCATCATGGACCTAATTAACAAGGATATAGGGAATCTCCAAACTCTAGGTCCCATGCAATTTGGTTTTGTAAGAGGTATGTCATGCCTGCTCAGCCTGGTTGACATCTTTGAGTCAGTCACCAGAGCTGTGGATGAGGGTAAGGCAGTTCATACAGCCTACCTCGATCTGGCCAAGGCCTTTGATACCATTCCTCACTCAGGAATTATTGATAAACTCACCAAACTAGGCGTCAACCCCTATATCATTAGGTGGGTTGCAAATTGGCTCACAGATAGAACCCACAGTGTGAAAGTAGCAGACTCCAAGTCAGACTGCTGACCAGTCATGAGTGGAGTCCTACAGGGATTGGTCCTGGGTCCTCTCTTGTTTGGCATCTACTTTTCAGAAGTCCAGGCCAACACGGAGGGACTCTGGCTGACCAAGTTCGCAGATGAGTGCAAGCTAGGAGCCATTATTAACTCGCCAAGTGATGCAGACATTCTACAGAAAGGCCTCACTGAGACCAATGACTGGTGTCAAAACCATGGCCTTAAGCTTAATGCCAAAAAATGCATCGTCATCCCCTTTGGGAAAAACTCAGTTCCCACTAATTACCACATTGATGGGTGCCCACTGAACACTGAAGGAGGTATAAGAGATCTGGGGACACAGGTAGACAGCAACCTCTCCTTTGACCACCACATTGCCACTGTGCTCAGAAAGTCCTTCTATGTGGCATATCTCATTACCAAGGGTTTTACATCCCGGAAGAAAGAGGTCATCACTTTTCTCAACTCTTTCTTCCCTCATTAGACCAATCATAGAGTATAATGCCCCATTTGGCATGTACCTCACTAAACACCTGCAACAGCTGTAGAGGCCACAAAAGTACCTCACGAAGAGGATCCTAGACCTTAAACACATGTCCTACATAGACAGACTAAAAAAAATAGCTATTCTGTCTCATATCATCTACTAAGAGGCGATCACTGCTTGACTTACAAAGCCATGTCTGTCCCAGCTCTGTTAGTAATGCTACATCTAAAGAAATCCCAATCCCTCTGCACCATATGATCCAAAGACCTCAACCTCATTACCACAATCAACAGCACATGCTGGAAGGACAGGTTCATAACCCAGAGACTTCCCATGCCCTGGAATAGACTTCCCATACATGTCAAGCAGAGCACCTCACTGGCTCTCTTCAAGATAAATCTTGATGAGTGGATGGGAAATAGAAAGTTAACCCCGGGAATCACTCCAGTGGCTCTACTTGATAGAGGCACTGGGAACTGACACCAGGCGGCACAGTGCCAGGGCACTTCTATGGGCTAGGCTTGTAAACATTCCAGGGCCATTAGCCTAGTACACACCTATGAACTTATGAACCTAAATGTAACCAGTGGGGCCATGTAGCATACAGATGTCCATTGATCCAAGGTAGGGAATAGAAGGTGGTGGAGTCAGCAAGTGGGAATAACAATATACCAGTGGTAAGTTGTCTGGAGACAAGAGGGGTACCAGACTATCACTGAAGTTTGTATCCTATTTTAGTGGATGGAAAACAGGCCACTGCTAAGAGAGACACAGCCATTGTGAAGCCTGCAGTGTTTAAAGAGGAGCAGTGCTTGCTTGGGCAATCCACACCAGTCAAAGCTTTAGGAAGGACCCCATTCCAAATGCCTTTGGCCAGGGTTCACCTTGACTGGCTGGGTGGAAAAGGAAGCAAGCAAATAGGTGTGTCTGGGGATATCCCTGCAGACGTCCTGATAGGGAATGATTTTGATAATGCAGTACATTGTATGCATGCAGTTACATGCAGTCAGGCTTGTAGACAGGCATGTGGGGCTGGTAGCTGGGGATGATCCAGACAGACCCCACACCTGAAGCCAGGGCTGATGAGGTGGCTATTTCAGGGAGGGAGCTACCCTGAAGCAGTGAGCCTGAAAGTGAGCCACTATTGCTGGTAGGTTCTGATGTTCCCTTGGACAGATTGACTGCAAAGGCAGTGGTAGTACCCAGGCTGCTGTCAGAGGAAAACAGACTTCCTGTGGAAGGGGAGCTGGGAAGATTCACAAAGGTAGAACTACACAGGCTCAGCTCTTGGACCCTACATTACGAGGCTTGAAGGAGATAGCTAGGGGGAGGCACCTGATCCTCAAGGAAAAGGGGAGTTTGTATACTGGAACAAAGGGTTACTGTATAGAGAGTGGACCCCTGATGGAGGGCTAGAGGGTGAGGCAGTGCAGCAGTTGGTAGTGCCTAGAACCTACCAAATGGCACTTCTAGCCATACCCCATGACATTCCTTCTGCAGGTCATATGGGGATAAAGTATACAAAAAGACATATTATGTAGAACTTTTAATGGCCTGGGATTGTAAGGGATGTTACAGGGTACTGCAGGATCTGTGAGGACTGCCAAAAAGTAAGCAAGGCAGGAGACATGGTCAAAGCTCCTTTGATGCCTTTGTCTGTGATTGAAGAGCTGTTTCAGAGGGTAGCTATGGATATTGTGGGGCCTCTGCGTACCCCAAGTTCCACAGGGAAGAAGTATATCCTGGTGGTAGTAGATTATGCTACTAGATAGCATGGGGCAGTGTCTCTATCCTCAATTGAGGCAGAGAAGGAAGGAGATGCTTTGTTAGAGATTTTCAGAAGGATTGGTTTCCTGAGAGAAATACTGACTGACAGAGGTGCCAATTTCATGTCATACCTGGTGGCTATTCTGTGGGAGCGCTGTGGGGTGAAGCACCTAAAGAACACCCCCTACTACCCCCAGACTAATGGTCTTGTAGAGAGGTTATACTCAACACTAAAGAGCATGCTATAGGCATTTGCAGACCAATTTAAGAGAGAGTATGAAAACATTTGCCCCATCTGATGTTGCATACAGACAGGTACACCAGGAATTCACAGGTTTTTCACCCTTTGAGTTTCTGTATGGGGGAGCTTTAGATTTGATTCATGATGAGTGGGTGGGTGAATGTGAATCCCACAAGGAGTCTATTGTGGCATATGTCCTAAACCTCAGGACAAGGCTTACACAGCTCAATGCCAGGGCACTTCTATGGGCAGCACTATGCTAGGGCACTTCTATGGGCAAGGCTTGTAAAGACTCTAGGGCTATTAGCTTGGCAGACACCTATGAACCTATGAACCCATCGGCCTGGCCCAGGAGAACCTGTCAGGGTCTCAACAGCTGAAAAAGGTCTGGTATGACAGGAATGCTTGAGCCCAAGACTATGCTATTGGACAGTAGGCTATGGTGCTCATTCCTGTCAGACACAATAAGCTGCAGGCAGGGAGCCTTTCTGCTGAGTATTTGCAGTAGGTGGCAGGATGAGTCTGAGGGGATCTATGGTTAGATCAAGCCAGCCAGCAAAATTCCAAGTTATTAAGGTGGGGCCTAGGGTTACAGGCATATGATATGACAGTGCAGCACTGTAGTGAGGTCAGCAATACCATTGCAGATGGGTTCTCAAGATAGGGTATGGATTAATGTATTCCCAGACATGGTCATGTTCATCAACCAATACTTCTCCAGGGCCACTGGCAAAACTAGCTTAAGTCTTCAAAAGGGGGGAAGAGATGTAATGATGTGAGGTATTGCTAGCTATTCCTGCAGAAGTAGGGCAGTGCAACATATGCCAGCATAGCTAGCTGGAGTTTTGTAAAGAATTATATGCCATTTGTATATCAAACTGATTTGTACAGGTGTTTGTGTTGAACATTTATTTGTAAAGCTGCCTGTGTTACAAATGCACCAACAGTGGGTCCTGCTGGACAGAAATGAACTACACCTGTATGTCAGACTGTACTGTAACTGTTGAAATGAATACATTGTAACAGTGGATACTGGAAGAGAAGAGGTTATCTCAGTCCAGCTAACTTTGAAAAATGGTCTGAAATTAAATTACCTGGTTTAGGTCATAAAGATTGTATATTACAGTTCTGATTGCAGCCAGAGACAAAATGACAGTGAAAACCAGAACTAGCAATCCTACTGTATTGTCCTTAGTGGTGAACTAATTGCTACCCTGGAAGGTTGGAAGCTTTTGAAATGGTTTTATAACCTACAGATGCTATAACACATCTTAGCAAAACTCTAAAGGTGTGTATTACGACACACATGTGCTAGATTCTGGTTCAGTTTCTAGTAAAGGGGGTAGTGTGGGAAACAGAGGTCAAGTGATCATATGTATATGATGGCATTCTATAATCCAGCACTGAGATTATATTTTAATACTAGATGAGATAGAAGTCTCAGGGCTGTCTGTTTTTGAAACCTGAGGGATCACTCACCCACTTCATCTTGCCTTGCTCTAGTAAGTGAACTAGGGGACAGTAATTCTTTAGATCAGTCAGGAAAATATACTGAGATTAGTTAACTACTGTTTTTCTGTATCTGTGTGAATCTTTCCATCAGTTTTATTTTTAATATTTCCTGATTGAAATTCTGGTGTTTACTGTAAATAGATATTTAGTATTTTCATGTTCTTTTATTATTTATTAGTAAATATATTTAAACTTTTCCTTGTGGCTGGTCTTTTATAGAATATTTTAACCTTTGACAGTACTTATATTTATCTGGTGACACTGTGGCTGCTCCTGAAAGGCTTGCTGCATTGGTCAAACACTACCATTTGTATTAGTATTCATTTTACTCAGTATAATTGGGCAGCCTTGTAATACCTTTAGAGTAGCTGGCTTTGGAGTGTTCTGGTGGCAGTATCTATATTATAGTTTGGGCAGAGAGGGCATAGCTGGTAAATCTGTGCCAGCCTTTCCCAGGTGTGTGTGCATGTGTATGTGTGGGTGTGTGTGAAAATCAAATCTCAAACAGTATGTGTGTCAGCTACTTGGAGCAGGGTCACACAGCACTGTTTTCACAGAGAGGGCAGAGGAGGACTTGGCTTAGAACATTCAGCTGTGGACTCAACTCTACATGTCAGTGGGGAGTCTTATTTCAGAGCCTGAAGAGAGAGAGGGAAACAGAAAACAACAAAGTCAGACTTGGAGACTTGCACTGAAGAAGAGTTGTTAACTGAAAGCTTTGCTTTTGATTTGCATTTTATTAAATGGTTTTAAATAGTTTGGCATTTTCCAAGTCTGAGTTTGTTGTTTTCTGTTTATATCTAGTTACTTTGGACTTGGTTTACTACAATTGTGTCCAATTTTTCTTAGGAGAGAAAGGGAGACCCAGCTGCAGGACTGAGTGTGCTCTTAAGGGAAATTGTGCTTGGTGCAGAGAGCTGCATCTGAAAATACTGTGTGTATCCATTTTTGTTTAAAGTGAACATCCCTCACCGGTG